>NC_140992.1:149488365-149773203 GCF_052327205.1 Somniosus microcephalus | reverse complement strand
TGTCTCCACATTCCCATCATACCATCCCTGCCTCCACATCCCCATCACACCATCCCTGTCTCCACATTCCCATCATACCATCCCTGTCTCCACATCCCCATCATACCATCCCTGTCTCCACATCCCCATCACACCATCCCTGTCTCCACATTCCCATCATACCATCCCTGTCTCCACATCCCCATCACACCATCCCTGTCTCCACATCCCCATCACACCATCCCTGTCTCCACATCCCCATCACACCATCCCTGTCTCCACATCCCCATCACACCATCCCTGTCTCCACATCCCCATCACACCATCCCTGTCTCCACATCCCCATCATACCATCCCTGTCTCCACATCCCCATCACACCATCCCTGTCTCCACATCCCCATCACACCATCCCTGTCTCCACATCCCCATCATACCATCCCTGTCTCCACATCCCCATCACACCATCCCTGTCTCCACATCCCCATCACACCATCCCTGTCTCCACATCCCCATCACACCATCCCTGTCTCCACATCACCATCATACCATCCCTGCCTCCACATCCCCATCACACCATCCCTGTCTCCACATCCCCATCACACCATCCCTGTCTCCACATCACCATCATACCATCCCTGTCTCCACATCCCCATCAGACCATCCCTGTCTCCACATCCCCATCACACCATCCCTGTCTCCACATCCCCATCACACCATCCCTGTCTCCACATCCCCATCACACCATCCCTGTCTCCACATCCCCATCACACCATCCCTGTCTCCACATCCCCATCACACCATCCCTGTCTCCACATCACCATCACACCATCCCTGTCTCCACATCCCCATCACACCATCCCTGTCTCCACATCCCCATCACACCATCCCTGTCTCCACATCCCCATCACACCATCCCTGTCTCCACATCACCATCATACCATCCCTGTCTCCACATCCCCATCATACCATCCCTGTCTCCACATCCCCATCACACCATCCCTGTCTCCACATCCCCATCACACCATCCCTGTCTCCACATCCCCATCATACCATCCCTGTCTCCACATCCCCATCACACCATCCCTGTCTCCACATCCCCATCATACCATCCCTGTCTCCACATCCCCATCACACCATCCCTGTCTCCACATCCCCATCACACCATCCCTGTCTCCACATCCCCATCACACCATCCCTGTCTCCACATCCCCATCATACCATCCCTGTCTCCACATCCCCATCACACCATCCCTGTCTCCACATCCCCATCATACCATCCCTGTCTCCACATCCCCATCACACCATCCCTGTCTCCACACCCCCATCACACCATCCCTGTCTCCACATCCCCATCACACCATCCCTGTCTCCACATCCCCATCATACCATCCCTGTCTCCACATCCCCATCACACCATCCCTGTCTCCACATCCCCATCACACCATCCCTGTCTCCACATCCCCATCACACCATCCCTGTCTCCACATCACCATCACACCATCCCTGTCTCCACATCCCCATCATACCATCCCTGTCTCCACATCCCCATCACACCATCCCTGTCTCCACATCCCCATCATACCATCCCTGTCTCCACATCCCCATCATACCATCCCTGTCTCCACATCCCCATCATACCATCCCTGTCTCCACATCCCCATCACACCATCCCTGTCTCCACATCCCCATCATACCATCCCTGCCTCCACATCCCCATCATACCATCCCTGTCTCCACATCCCCATCACACCATCCCTGTCTCCACATCCCCATCACACCATCCCTGTCTCCACATCCCCATCATACCATCCCTGTCTCCACATCCCCATCATACCATCCCTGTCTCCACATCCCCATCACACCATCCCTGTCTCCACATCACCATCACACCATCCCTGTCTCCACATCCCCATCACACCATCCCTGTCTCCACATCCCCATCACACCATCCCTGTCTCCACATCCCCATCACACCATCCCTGTCTCCACATCCCCATCATACCATCCCTGTCTCCACATCCCCATCACACAATCCCTGTCTCCACATCCCCATCACACCATCCCTGTCTCCACATCCCCATCACACCATCCCTGTCTCCACATCCCCATCATACCATCCCTGTCTCCACATCCCCATCACACCATCCCTGTCTCCACATCCCCATCATACCATCCCTGTCTCCACATCCCCATCATACCATCCCTGTCTCCACATCCCCATCACACCATCCCTGTCTCCACATCCCCATCATACCATCCCTGTCTCCACATCCCCATCACACCATCCCTGTCTCCACATCACCATCACACCATCCCTGTCTCCACATCACCATCATACCATCCCTGTCTCCACATCCCCATCACACCATCCCTGTCTCCACATCACCATCATACCATCCCTGTCTCTTCAGACTCCGACTCGCATGAATAAAAGCTCAGATCCTGGGCGGAAAGCTGAAATGAGAGACGCCACAATAGATTCCCAACACAGTTAGTAAAATTATATATAATCATCTGACATATGTTTACATTAATACTATTAACTAATCACCCTTGTGCAATCCCCTAGTGTCTGTCTTTCGTAAGCCCTTTCCTGATCTAGTGCTCCTACACAGTGCTCTCCCAGTGGCTGCAGCACAGCTGGTGGAAGGCTACTGAGTTTCTGTGCAGGAGACTTCAGATGGCCTTGCAGGATGACCTCAACCAGCTCTGGGCCTGGAAGGCCCAGCTGCAGACTGCACCACCTCGGCATGTGCAGCAGCAGTCTGGGCTGGCCGGCTGATAGGCAGCGAAGAGGGCAATGGCGGAGTGGCATTGGTGGGACAGGAATGCTGTCATTCTGAAGGAGGACAGTAGGGTCCTGCTCCAGTGACCTACTGCCACTCCCCCAGGGCAGGGCTTCAACATTCCTAGCAAACTGTTGGAGCACAGATTGCTGTCCTGCTGAGACAATGTGAAAACCCCAATTGATGGCGGTAGACCCAGCCACGATGGCAGCAGTCAGAGCTTGGGTGGCATCACACTGACACTGCATGAGAGCAGTCTGAGCTTGGGTGGCATCATGCTGACACTGCATGAGAGCAGTCTGAGCTTGGGTGGCATCACACTGACACTGCATGAGAGCAGTCTGAGCTTGGGTGGCATCACACTGACACTGCATGAGAGCAGTCTGAGTTTGGGAATCATCACACTGAGACTGCATGAGAGCAGTCTGAGTTTGGGAATCATCACACTGAGGCTGCATGAGAGCAGTCTGAGTTTGGGAGGCATCACACTGACACTGCATGAGAGCAGTCTGAGCTTGGGAATCATCACACTGACACTGCATGAGAGCAGTCTGAGTTTGGGTGGCATCACACTGACACTGCATGAGAGCAGTCTGAGCTTGGGAATCATCACACTGACACTGCATGAGAGCAGTCTGAGTTTGGGTGGCATCACACTGACACTGCATGAGAGCAGTCTGAGTTTGGGTGGCATCACACTGACACTGCATGAGAGCAGTCTGAGTTTGGGAATCATCACACTGAGACTGCATGAGAGCAGTCTGAGCTAAGGAATCATCACACTGACACTGCATGAGAGCAGTCTGAGTTTGGGAATCATCACACTGAGGCTGCATGAGAGCAGTCTGAGTTTGGGAATCATCACACTGAGGCTGCATGAGAGCAGTCTGAGTTTGGGAATCATCACACTGAGACTGCATGAGAGCAGTCTGAGCTTGGGAATCATCACACTGAGACTGCATGAGAGCAGTCTGAGCTTGGGAATCATCACACTGAGACTGCATGAGAGCAGTCTGAGCTTGGGAATCATCACACTGAGGCTGCATGAGAGCAGTCTGAGTTTGGGTATCATCACACTGAGACTGCATGAGAGCAGTCTGAGTTTGGGAATCATCACACTGACACTGCATGAGAGCAGTCTGAGCTTGGGAATCATCACACTGACACTGCATGAGAGCAGTCTGAGCTTGGGAGGCACCACACTGACACTGCATGAGAGCAGTCTGAGCTTGGGAGGCATCACACTGACACTGCATGAGAGCAGTCTGAGCTTGGGAATCATCACACTGACACTGCATGAGAGCAGTCTGAGCTTGGGAATCATCACACTGAGACTGCATGAGAGCAGTCTGAGTTTGGGAATCATCACACTGACACTGCATGAGAGCAGTCTGAGCTTGGGAATCATCACACTGAGACTGCATGAGAGCAGTCTGAGCTTGGGAATCATCACACTGAGGCTGCATGAGAGCAGTCTGAGCTTGGGAATCATCACACTGAGACTGCATGAGAGCAGTCTGAGCTTGGGAATCATCACACTGACACTGCATGAGAGCAGTCTGAGTTTGGGAATCATCACACTGACACTGCATGAGAGCAGTCTGAGTTTGGGAATCATCACACTGAGACTGCATGAGAGCAGTCTGAGCTTGGGAATCATCACACTGAGACTGCATGAGAGCAGTCTGAGCTTGGGAATCATCACACTGAGACTGCATGAGAGCAGTCTGAGCTTGGGAATCATCACACTGAGACTGCATGAGAGCAGTCTGAGCTTGGGAATCATCACACTGACACTGCATGAGAGCAGTCTGAGTTTGGGAATCATCACACTGACACTGCATGAGAGCAGTCTGAGTTTGGGAATCATCACACTGACACTGCATGAGAGCAGTCTGAGTTTGGGAATCATCACACTGAGACTGCATGGGAGCAGTCTGAGCTTGGGAATCATCACACTGACACTGCATGAGAGCAGTCTGAGCTTGGGAATCATCACACTGACACTGCATGAGAGCAGTCTGAGCTTGGGAATCATCACACTGAGACTGCATGAGAGCAGTCTGAGCTTGGGAATCATCACACTGAGACTGCATGAGAGCAGTCTGAGCTTGGGAATCATCACACTGACACTGCATGAGAGCAGTCTGAGCTTGGGAGGCATCACACTGACACTGCATGAGAGCAGTCTGAGCTTGGGAATCATCACACTGACACTGCATGAGAGCAGTCTGAGCTTGGGAATCATCACACTGAGACTGCATGAGAGCAGTCTGAGCTTGGGAATCATCACACTGAGGCTGCATGAGAGCAGTCTGAGCTTGGGAGGCATCACACTGACACTGCATGAGAGCAGTCTGAGCTTGGGAATCATCACACTGAGACTGCATGAGAGCAGTCTGAGCTTGGGAATCATCACACTGAGACTGCATGAGAGCAGTCTGAGCTTGGGAATCATCACACTGAGACTGCATGAGAGCAGTCTGAGCTTGGGAATCATCACACTGAGACTGCATGAGAGCAGTCTGAGTTTGGGAATCATCACACTGAGACTGCATGAGAGCAGTCTGAGCTTGGGAATCATCACACTGAGGCTGCATGAGAGCAGTCTGAGTTTGGGAATCATCACACTGAGACTGCATGAGAGCAGTCTGAGCTTGGGAATCATCACACTGAGGCTGCATGAGAGCAGTCTGAGTTTGGGAATCATCACACTGAGACTGCATGAGAGCAGTCTGAGCTTGGGAATCATCACACTGAGACTGCATGAGAGCAGTCTGAGTTTGGGATTCATCACACTGACACTGCATGAGAGCAGTCTGAGCTTGGGAATCATCACACTGAGACTGCATGAGAGCAGTCTGAGTTTGGGAATCATCACACTGAGACTGCATGAGAGCAGTCTGAGCTTGGGAATCATCACACTGACACTGCATGAGAGCAGTCTGAGTTTGGGAATCATCACACTGAGACTGCATGAGAGCAGTCTGAGCTTGGGAATCATCACACTGAGGCTGCATGGGAGCAGTCTGAGCTTGGGAATCATCACACTGACACTGCATGAGAGCAGTCTGAGTTTGGGATTCATCACACTGACACTGCATGAGAGCAGTCTGAGCTTGGGAATCATCACACTGAGGCTGCATGAGAGCAGTCTGAGTTTGGGATTCATCACACTGACACTGCATGAGAGCAGTCTGAGTTTGGGAATCATCACACTGACACTGCATGAGAGCAGTCTGAGCTTGGGAATCATCACACTGAGACTGCATGAGAGCAGTCTGAGCTTGGGAATCATCACACTGAGGCTGCATGGGAGCAGTCTGAGTTTGGGAATCATCACACTGACACTGCATGAGAGCAGTCTGAGCTTGGGAATCATCACACTGAGACTGCATGAGAGCAGTCTGAGCTTGGGAATCATCACACTGACACTGCATGAGAGCAGTCTGAGTTTGGGAATCATCACACTGACACTGCATGAGAGCAGTCTGAGCTTGGGAATCATCACACTGACACTGCATGAGAGCAGTCTGAGCTTGGGAATCATCACACTGAGGCTGCATGAGAGCAGTCTGAGCTTGGGAATCATCACACTGACACTGCATGGGAGCAGTCTGAGCTTGGGAATCATCACACTGACACTGCATGAGAGCAGTCTGAGCTTGGGAATCATCACACTGAGGCTGCATGAGAGCAGTCTGAGTTTGGGAGGCATCACACTGACACTGCATGAGAGCAGTCTGAGTTTGGGAATCATCACACTGACACTGCATGAGAGCAGTCTGAGCTTGGGAATCATCACACTGAGACTGCATGAGAGCAGTCTGAGCTTGGGAATCATCACACTGAGACTGCATGAGAGCAGTCTGAGCTTGGGAATCATCACACTGAGACTGCATGAGAGCAGTCTGAGCTTGGGAATCATCACACTGAGACTGCATGAGAGCAGTCTGAGCTTGGGAATCATCACACTGACACTGCATGGGAGCAGTCTGAGCTTGGGAATCATCACACTGACACTGCATGAGAGCAGTCTGAGCTTGGGAATCATCACACTGAGGCTGCATGAGAGCAGTCTGAGCTTGGGAATCATCACACTGACACTGCATGGGAGCAGTCTGAGCTTGGGAATCATCACACTGACACTGCATGAGAGCAGTCTGAGCTTGGGAATCATCACACTGACACTGCATGAGAGCAGTCTGAGCTTGGGAATCATCACACTGAGACTGCATGAGAGCAGTCTGAGCTTGGGAATCATCACACTGAGACTGCATGAGAGCAGTCTGAGCTTGGGAATCATCACACTGAGACTGCATGAGAGCAGTCTGAGCTTGGGAATCATCACACTGAGACTGCATGAGAGCAGTCTGAGTTTGGGAATCATCACACTGAGACTGCATGAGAGCAGTCTGAGCTTGGGAATCATCACACTGAGACTGCATGAGAGCAGTCTGAGCTTGGGAATCATCACACTGACACTGCATGAGAGCAGTCTGAGCTTGGGAATCATCACACTGAGACTGCATGAGAGCAGTCTGAGCTTGGGAATCATCACACTGACACTGCATGAGAGCAGTCTGAGCTTGGGAATCATCACACTGACACTGCATGAGAGCAGTCTGAGCTTGGGAATCATCACACTGACACTGCATGAGAGCAGTCTGAGCTTGGGAATCATCACACTGAGACTGCATGAGAGCAGTCTGAGCTTGGGAATCATCACACTGAGACTGCATGAGAGCAGTCTGAGCTTGGGAATCATCACACTGAGACTGCATGAGAGCAGTCTGAGTTTGGGAATCATCACACTGACACTGCATGAGAGCAGTCTGAGCTTGGGAATCATCGCACTGAGGCTCCATGAGAGCAGTCTGAGCTTGGGAATCATCACACTGAGGCTGCATGAGAGCAGTCTGAGCTTGGGAATCATCACACTGACACTGCATGAGAGCAGTCTGAGCTTGGGAATCATCACACTGACACTGCATGAGAGCAGTCTGAGCTTGGGAATCATCACACTGAGGCTGCATGAGAGCAGTCTGAGCTTGGGAATCATCACACTGAGGCTGCATGAGAGCAGTCTGAGCTTGGGAATCATCACACTGAGGCTGCATGAGAGCAGTCTGAGCTTGGGAATCATCACACTGAGACTGCATGAGAGCAGTCTGAGCTTGGGAATCATCACACTGAGGCTGCATGAGAGCAGTCTGAGCTTGGGAATCATCACACTGAGGCTGCATGAGAGCAGTCTGAGCTTGGGAATCATCACACTGAGACTGCATGAGAGCAGTCTGAGCTTGGGAATCATCACACTGAGGCTGCATGAGAGCAGTCTGAGCTTGGGAATCATCACACTGAGACTGCATGAGAGCAGTCTGAGCTTGGGAATCATCACACTGAGACTGCATGAGAGCAGTCTGAGCTTGGGAATCATCACACTGAGACTGCATGAGAGCAGTCTGAGCTTGGGAATCATCACACTGACACTGCATGAGAGCAGTCTGAGCTTGGGAATCATCACACTGAGGCTGCATGAGAGCAGTCTGAGCTTGGGAATCATCACACTGACACTGCATGAGAGCAGTCTGAGCTTGGGAATCATCACACTGAGACTGCATGAGAGCAGTCTGAGCTTGGGAATCATCACACTGAGACTGCATGAGAGCAGTCTGAGCTTGGGAATCATCACACTGAGACTGCATGAGAGCAGTCTGAGTTTGGGAATCATCACACTGACACTGCATGAGAGCAGTCTGAGTTTGGGAATCATCACACTGAGACTGCATGAGAGCAGTCTGAGCTTGGGAATCATCACACTGACACTGCATGAGAGCAGTCTGAGCTTGGGAATCATCACACTGAGGCTGCATGAGAGCAGTCTGAGCTTGGGAATCATCACACTGACACTGCATGAGAGCAGTCTGAGCTTGGGAATCATCACACTGAGGCTGCATGAGAGCAGTCTGAGCTTGGGAATCATCACACTGACACTGCATGAGAGCAGTCTGAGCTTGGGAATCATCACACTGAGGCTGCATGAGAGCAGTCTGAGCTTGGGAATCATCACACTGACACTGCATGAGAGCAGTCTGAGTTTGGGAATCATCACACTGAGACTGCATGAGAGCAGTCTGAGCTTGGGAATCATCACACTGAGACTGCATGAGAGCAGTCTGAGCTTGGGAGGCATCACACTGACACTGCATGAGAGCAGTCTGAGCTTGGGAATCATCACACTGACACTGCATGAGAGCAGTCTGAGCTTGGGAATCATCACACTGACACTGCATGAGAGCAGTCTGAGTTTGGGAATCATCACACTGAGACTGCATGAGAGCAGTCTGAGCTTGGGAATCATCACACTGACACTGCATGAGAGCAGTCTGAGCTTGGGAGGCATCACACTGACACTGCATGAGAGCAGTCTGAGCTTGGGAATCATCACACTGACACTGCATGAGAGCAGTCTGAGCTTGGGAGGCATCACACTGACACTGCATGAGAGCAGTCTGAGCTTGGGAATCATCACACTGACACTGCATGAGAGCAGTCTGAGCTTGGGAATCATCACACTGAGACTGCATGAGAGCAGTCTGAGCTTGGGAATCATCACACTGACACTGCATGAGAGCAGTCTGAGCTTGGGAATCATCACACTGACACTGCATGAGAGCAGTCTGAGCTTGGGAATCATCACACTGACACTGCATGAGAGCAGTCTGAGCTTGGGAATCATCACACTGAGGCTGCATGAGAGCAGTCTGCGCTTGGGAATCATCACACTGAGGCTGCATGAGAGCAGTCTGAGTTTGGGAATCATCACACTGACACTGCATGAGAGCAGTCTGAGCTTGGGAATCATCACACTGACACTGCATGAGAGCAGTCTGAGCTTGGGAATCATCACACTGACACTGCATGAGAGCAGTCTGAGCTTGGGAATCATCACACTGACACTGCATGAGAGCAGTCTGAGCTTGGGAATCATCACACTGAGGCTGCATGAGAGCAGTCTGAGCTTGGGAATCATCACACTGACACTGCATGAGAGCAGTCTGAGCTTGGGAATCATCACACTGAGACTGCATGAGAGCAGTCTGAGTTTGGGAATCATCACACTGAGGCTGCATGAGAGCAGTCTGAGCTTGGGAATCATCACACTGACACTGCATGAGAGCAGTCTGAGCTTGGGAATCATCACACTGAGACTGCATGGGAGCAGTCTGAGTTTGGGAATCATCACACTGAGACTGCATGAGAGCAGTCTGAGCTTGGGAATCATCACACTGACACTGCATGAGAGCAGTCTGAGCTTGGGAATCATCACACTGACACTGCATGAGAGCAGTCTGAGCTTGGGAATCATCACACTGACACTGCATGAGAGCAGTCTGAGTTTGGGAATCATCACACTGACACTGCATGAGAGCAGTCTGAGCTTGGGAATCATCACACTGACACTGCATGAGAGCAGTCTGAGTTTGGGAATCATCACACTGAGACTGCATGAGAGCAGTCTGAGCTTGGGAATCATCACACTGAGACTGCATGAGAGCAGTCTGAGCTTGGGAGGCATCACACTGACACTGCATGAGAGCAGTCTGAGCTTGGGAATCATCACACTGACACTGCATGAGAGCAGTCTGAGCTTGGGAATCATCACACTGAGACTGCATGAGAGCAGTCTGAGTTTGGGAATCATCACACTGAGACTGCATGAGAGCAGTCTGAGCTTGGGAATCATCACACTGAGACTGCATGAGAGCAGTCTGAGCTTGGGAATCATCACACTGACACTGCATGAGAGCAGTCTGAGCTTGGGAGGCATCACACTGACACTGCATGAGAGCAGTCTGAGCTTGGGAGGCATCACACTGACACTGCATGAGAGCAGTCTGAGCTTGGGAATCATCACACTGAGACTGCATGAGAGCAGTCTGAGCTTGGGAATCATCACACTGAGACTGCATGAGAGCAGTCTGAGCTTGGGAATCATCACACTGACACTGCATGAGAGCAGTCTGAGCTTGGGAGGCATCACACTGACACTGCATGAGAGCAGTCTGAGCTTGGGAATCATCACACTGAGACTGCATGAGAGCAGTCTGAGCTTGGGAATCATCACACTGACACTGCATGAGAGCAGTCTGAGCTTGGGAATCATCACACTGACACTGCATGAGAGCAGTCTGAGCTTGGGAATCATCACACTGACACTGCATGAGAGCAGTCTGAGCTTGGGAATCATCACACTGACACTGCATGAGAGCAGTCTGAGCTTGGGAATCATCACACTGAGGCTGCATGAGAGCAGTCTGAGCTTGGGAATCATCACACTGAGGCTGCATGAGAGCAGTCTGAGCTTGGGAATCATCACACTGAGACTGCATGAGAGCGGTCTGAGCTTGGGAATCATCACACTGACACTGCATGAGAGCAGTCTGAGCTTGGGAATCATCACACTGAGGCTGCATGAGAGCAGTCTGAGCTTGGGAATCATCACACTGAGACTGCATGAGAGCAGTCTGAGCTTGGGAATCATCACACTGAGACTGCATGAGAGCAGTCTGAGCTTGGGAATCATCACACTGACACTGCATGAGAGCAGTCTGAGCTTGGGAATCATCACACTGAGACTGCATGAGAGCAGTCTGAGTTTGGGAATCATCACACTGACACTGCATGAGAGCAGTCTGAGCTTGGGAATCATCACACTGAGACTGCATGAGAGCAGTCTGAGCTTGGGAATCATCACACTGAGACTGCATGAGAGCAGTCTGAGTTTGGGAATCATCACACTGACACTGCATGAGAGCAGTCTGAGCTTGGGAATCATCACACTGAGACTGCATGAGAGCAGTCTGAGCTTGGGAATCATCACACTGAGACTGCATGAGAGCAGTCTGAGCTTGGGAATCATCACACTGACACTGCATGAGAGCAGTCTGAGCTTGGGAATCATCACACTGACACTGCATGAGAGCAGTCTGAGCTTGGGAATCATCACACTGAGACTGCATGAGAGCAGTCTGAGCTTGGGAATCATCACACTGACACTGCATGAGAGCAGTCTGAGCTTGGGAATCATCACACTGACACTGCATGAGAGCAGTCTGAGCTTGGGAATCATCACACTGAGACTGCATGAGAGCAGTCTGAGTTTGGGAATCATCACACTGAGACTGCATGAGAGCAGTCTGAGCTTGGGAATCATCACACTGACACTGCATGAGAGCAGTCTGAGTTTGGGAATCATCACACTGACACTGCATGAGAGCAGTCTGAGCTTGGGAATCATCACACTGACACTGCATGAGAGCAGTCTGAGTTTGGGAATCATCACACTGAGACTGCATGAGAGCAGTCTGAGCTTGGGAATCATCACACTGACACTGCATGAGAGCAGTCTGAGCTTGGGAATCATCACACTGAGACTGCATGGGAGCAGTCTGAGCTTGGGAATCATCACACTGAGACTGCATGAGAGCAGTCTGAGCTTGGGAATCATCACACTGACACTGCATGAGAGCAGTCTGAGCTTGGGAATCATCACACTGACACTGCATGAGAGCCGTCTGAGCTTGGGAGGCATCACACTGAGACTGCATGAGAGCAGTCTGAGCTTGGGAATCATCACACTGACACTGCATGAGAGCAGTCTGAGCTTGGGAATCATCACACTGAGACTGCATGAGAGCAGTCTGAGCTTGGGAATCATCACACTGACACTGCATGAGAGCAGTCTGAGCTTGGGAATCATCACACTGACACTGCATGAGAGCCGTCTGAGCTTGGGAATCATCACACTGACACTGCATGAGAGCAGTCTGAGCTTGGGAATCATCACACTGAGACTGCATGAGAGCAGTCTGAGCTTGGGAATCATCACACTGACACTGCATGAGAGCAGTCTGAGCTTGGGAATCATCACACTGAGACTGCATGAGAGCAGTCTGAGCTTGGGAATCATCACACTGACACTGCATGAGAGCAGTCTGAGTTTGGGAATCATCACACTGACACTGCATGAGAGCAGTCTGAGCTTGGGAATCATCACACTGAGGCTGCATGAGAGCAGTCTGAGCTTGGGAATCATCACACTGAGACTGCATGAGAGCAGTCTGAGCTTGGGAATCATCACACTGACACTGCATGAGAGCAGTCTGAGCTTGGGAATCATCACACTGAGACTGCATGAGAGCAGTCTGAGCTTGGGAATCATCACACTGACACTGCATGAGAGCAGTCTGAGTTTGGGAATCATCACACTGACACTGCATGAGAGCAGTCTGAGTTTGGGAATCATCACACTGACACTGCATGAGAGCAGTCTGAGCTTGGGAATCATCACACTGAGACTGCATGGGAGCAGTCTGAGCTTGGGAATCATCACACTGACACTGCATGAGAGCAGTCTGAGCTTGGGAATCATCACACTGAGGCTGCATGAGAGCAGTCTGAGCTTGGGAATCATCACACTGAGGCTGCATGAGAGCAGTCTGAGCTTGGGAATCATCACACTGACACTGCATGAGAGCAGTCTGAGCTTGGGAATCATCACACTGACACTGCATGAGAGCAGTCTGAGCTTGGGAATCATCACACTGAGACTGCATGAGAGCAGTCTGAGCTTGGGAATCATCACACTGACACTGCATGAGAGCAGTCTGAGCTTGGGAATCATCACACTGAGGCTGCATGAGAGCAGTCTGAGCTTGGGAATCATCACACTGACACTGCATGAGAGCAGTCTGAGCTTGGGAATCATCACACTGAGACTGCATGAGAGCAGTCTGAGCTTGGGAATCATCACACTGACACTGCATGAGAGCAGTCTGAGCTTGGGAATCATCACACTGAGGCTGCATAAGAGCAGTCTGAGCTTGGGAATCATCACACTGACACTGCATGAGAGCAGTCTGAGCTTGGGAATCATCACACTGAGACTGCATGAGAGCAGTCTGAGCTTGGGAATCATCACACTGAGACTGCATGAGAGCAGTCTGAGTTTGGGAATCATCACACTGACACTGCATGAGAGCAGTCTGAGTTTGGGAATCATCACACTGAGACTGCATGAGAGCAGTCTGAGCTTGGGAATCATCACACTGACACTGCATGAGAGCAGTCTGAGCTTGGGAATCATCACACTGAGACTGCATGAGAGCAGTCTGAGTTTGGGAATCATCACACTGACACTGCATGAGAGCAGTCTGAGCTTGGGAATCATCACACTGACACTGCATGAGAGCAGTCTGAGCTTGAGAATCATCACACTGACACTGCATGAGAGCAGTCTGAGTTTGGGAATCATCACACTGACACTGCATGAGAGCAGTCTGAGCTTGGGAATCATCACACTGAGACTGCATGAGAGCAGTCTGAGCTTGGGAATCATCACACTGACACTGCATGAGAGCAGTCTGAGCTTGGAATCATCACACTGAGGCTGCATGAGAGCAGTCTGAGCTTGGGAATCATCACACTGAGACTGCATGAGAGCAGTCTGAGCTTGGGAATCATCACACTGAGGCTGCATGAGAGCAGTCTGAGCTTGGGAATCATCACACTGAGACTGCATGAGAGCAGTCTGAGCTTGGGAATCATCACACTGAGACTGCATGAGAGCAGTCTGAGCTTGGGAATCATCACACTGAGACTGCATGAGAGCAGTCTGAGCTTGGGAGGCATCACACTGACACTGCATGAGAGCAGTCTGAGCTTGGGAATCATCACACTGAGACTGCATGAGAGCAGTCTGAGCTTGGGAATCATCACACTGACACTGCATGAGAGCAGTCTGAGCTTGGGAATCATCACACTGAGACTGCATGAGAGCAGTCTGAGCTTGGGAATCATCACACTGAGACTGCATGAGAGCAGTCTGGGTTTGGGAATCATCACACTGACACTGCATGAGAGCAGTCTGAGCTTGGGAATCATCACACTGACACTGCATGAGAGCAGTCTGAGCTTGGGAATCATCACACTGACACTGCATGAGAGCAGTCTGAGCTTGGGAATCATCACACTGAGACTGCATGAGAGCAGTCTGAGTTTGGGAATCATCACACTGACACTGCATGAGAGCAGTCTGAGCTTGGAAATCATCACACTGAGACTGCATGAGAGCAGTCTGAGCTTGGGAATCATCACACTGAGACTGCATGAGAGCAGTCTGAGTTTGGGAATCATCACACTGACACTGCATGAGAGCAGTCTGAGCTTGGGAATCATCACACTGAGGCTGCATGAGAGCAGTCTGAGTTTGGGAATCATCACACTGACACTGCATGAGAGCAGTCTGAGCTTGGGAATCATCACACTGAGGCTGCATGAGAGCAGTCTGAGCTTGGGAATCATCACACTGAGACTGCATGAGAGCAGTCTGAGTTTGGGAATCATCACACTGACACTGCATGAGAGCAGTCTGAGCTTGGGAATCATCACACTGAGGCTGCATGAGAGCAGTCTGAGCTTGGGAATCATCACACTGACACTGCATGAGAGCAGTCTGAGTTTGGGAATCATCACACTGACACTGCATGAGAGCAGTCTGAGCTTGGGAATCATCACACTGAGACTGCATGAGAGCAGTCTGAGTTTGGGAATCATCACACTGAGGCTGCATGAGAGCAGTCTGAGCTTGGGAATCATCACACTGACACTGCATGAGAGCAGTCTGAGCTTGGGAATCATCACACTGAGACTGCATGAGAGCAGTCTGAGCTTGGGAATCATCACACTGACACTGCATGAGAGCAGTCTGAGCTTGGGAATCATCACACTGAGGCTGCATGAGAGCAGTCTGAGCTTGGGAATCATCACACTGAGGCTGCATGAGAGCAGTCTGAGTTTGGGAATCATCACACTGAGGCTGCATGAGAGCAGTCTGAGCTTGGGAATCATCACACTGACACTGCATGAGAGCAGTCTGAGTTTGGGAATCATCACACTGACACTGCATGAGAGCAGTCTGAGCTTGGGAATCATCACACTGATACTGCATGAGAGCAGTCTGAGCTTGGGAATCATCACACTGACACTGCATGAGAGCAGTCTGAGCTTGGGAATCATCACACTGACACTGCATGAGAGCAGTCTGAGCTTGGGAATCATCACACTGAGGCTGCATGAGAGCAGTCTGAGCTTGGGAATCATCACACTGACACTGCATGAGAGCAGTCTGAGCTTGGGAATCATCACACTGACACTGCATGAGAGCAGTCTGAGCTTGGGAATCATCACACTGAGGCTGCATGAGAGCAGTCTGAGCTTGGGAATCATCACACTGAGGCTGCATGAGAGCAGTCTGAGCTTGGGAATCATCACACTGAGACTGCATGAGAGCAGTCTGAGCTTGGGAGGCATCACACTGACACTGCATGAGAGCAGTCTGAGTTTGGGAATCATCACACTGACACTGCATGAGAGCAGTCTGAGTTTGGGAATCATCACACTGACACTGCATGAGAGCAGTCTGAGCTTGGGAATCATCACACTGAGACTGCATGAGAGCAGTCTGAGTTTGGGAATCATCACACTGACACTGCATGAGAGCAGTCTGAGTTTGGGAGGCATCACACTGACACTGCATGAGAGCAGTCTGAGTTTGGGAGGCATCACACTGACACTGCATGAGAGCAGTCTGAGTTTGGGAATCATCACACTGACACTGCATGAGAGCAGTCTGAGCTTGGGAATCATCACACTGACACTGCATGAGAGCAGTCTGAGTTTGGGAATCATCACACTGAGACTGCATGAGAGCAGTCTGAGCTTGGGAATCATCACACTGAGACTGCATGAGAGCAGTCTGAGTTTGGGAGGCATCACACTGACACTGCATGAGAGCAGTCTGAGTTTGGGAATCATCACACTGAGGCTGCATGAGAGCAGTCTGAGTTTGGGAATCATCACACTGACACTGCATGAGAGCAGTCTGAGTTTGGGAATCATCACACTGAGACTGCATGAGAGCAGTCTGAGCTTGGGAATCATCACACTGAGGCTGCATGAGAGCAGTCTGAGCTTGGGAATCATCACACTGAGACTGCATGAGAGCAGTCTGAGTTTGGGAATCATCACACTGAGACTGCATGAGAGCAGTCTGAGCTTGGGAATCATCACACTGAGACTGCATGAGAGCAGTCTGAGTTTGGGAATCATCACACTGAGGCTGCATGAGAGCAGTCTGAGCTTGGGAATCATCACACTGAGGCTGCATGAGAGCAGTCTGAGTTTGGGAATCATCACACTGACACTGCATGAGAGCAGTCTGAGTTTGGGAATCATCACACTGAGACTGCATGAGAGCAGTCTGAGCTTGGGAATCATCACACTGAGACTGCATGAGAGCAGTCTGAGCTTGGGAATCATCACACTGACACTGCATGAGAGCAGTCTGAGCTTGGGAATCATCACACTGAGACTGCATGAGAGCAGTCTGAGTTTGGGAGGCATCACACTGACACTGCATGAGAGCAGTCTGAGCTTGGGAATCATCACACTGAGACTGCATGAGAGCAGTCTGAGCTTGGGAATCATCACACTGAGACTGCATGAGAGCAGTCTGAGCTTGGGAGGCATCACACTGACACTGCATGAGAGCAGTCTGAGCTTGGGAATCATCACACTGAGACTGCATGAGAGCAGTCTGAGCTTGGGAATCATCACACTGACACTGCATGAGAGCAGTCTGAGCTTGGGAATCATCACACTGACACTGCATGAGAGCAGTCTGAGTTTGGGAATCATCACACTGACACTGCATGAGAGCAGTCTGAGTTTGGGAATCATCACACTGACACTGCATGAGAGCAGTCTGAGCTTGGGAATCATCACACTGACACTGCATGAGAGCAGTCTGAGCTTGGGAATCATCACACTGACACTGCATGAGAGCAGTCTGAGTTTGGGAATCATCACACTGACACTGCATGAGAGCAGTCTGAGCTTGGGAATCATCACACTGACACTGCATGAGAGCAGTCTGAGTTTGGGAGGCATCACACTGACACTGCATGAGAGCAGTCTGAGTTTGGGAATCATCACACTGACACTGCATGAGAGCAGTCTGAGCTTGGGAATCATCACACTGAGACTGCATGAGAGCAGTCTGAGCTTGGGAATCATCACACTGAGACTGCATGAGAGCAGTCTGAGCTTGGGAGGCATCACACTGACACTGCATGAGAGCAGTCTGAGTGTGGGAATCATCACACTGAGACTGCATGAGAGCAGTCTGAGCTTGGGAATCATCACACTGAGACTGCATGAGAGCAGTCTGAGCTTGGGAATCATCACACTGAGACTGCATGAGAGCAGTCTGAGCTTGGGAATCATCACACTGAGACTGCATGAGAGCAGTCTGAGCTTGGGAATCATCACACTGAGACTGCATGAGAGCAGTCTGAGTTTGGGAATCATCACACTGAGACTGCATGAGAGCAGTCTGAGCTTGGGAATCATCACACTGACACTGCATGAGAGCAGTCTGAGTTTGGGAATCATCACACTGAGACTGCATGAGAGCAGTCTGAGCTTGGGAATCATCACACTGACACTGCATGAGAGCAGTCTGAGCTTGGGAATCATCACACTGACACTGCATGAGAGCAGTCTGAGCTTGGGAATCATCACACTGAGACTGCATGAGAGCAGTCTGAGCTTGGGAGGCATCACACTGACACTGCATGAGAGCAGTCTGAGCTTGGGAATCATCACACTGACACTGCATGAGAGCAGTCTGAGTTTGGGAATCATCACACTGAGACTGCATGAGAGCAGTCTGAGTTTGGGAATCATCACACTGAGACTGCATGGGAGCACTCAGAGCTTGGGAATCATCACACTGACACTGCATGAGAGCAGTCTGAGCTTGGGAATCATCACACTGACACTGCATGAGAGCAGTCTGAGTTTGGGAATCATCACACTGAGGCTGCATGAGAGCAGTCTGAGCTTGGGAATCATCACACTGACACTGCATGAGAGCAGCCTGAGCTTGGGAATCATCACACTGACACTGCATGAGAGCAGTCTGAGCTTGGGAATCATCACACTGAGACTGCATGAGAGCAGTCTGAGCTTGGGAATCATCACACTGACACTGCATGAGAGCAGTCTGAGCTTGGGAATCATCACACTGAGGCTGCATGAGAGCAGTCTGAGCTTGGGAATCATCACACTGAGACTGCATGAGAGCAGTCTGAGCTTGGGAATCATCACACTGAGACTGCATGAGAGCAGTCTGAGCTTGGGAATCATCACACTGAGGCTGCATGAGAGCAGTCTGAGCTTGGGAATCATCACACTGAGACTGCATGAGAGCAGTCTGAGCTTGGGAATCATCACACTGAGGCTGCATGAGAGCAGTCTGAGCTTGGGAATCATCACACTGAGGCTGCATGAGAGCAGTCTGAGCTTGGGAATCATCACACTGAGGCTGCATGAGAGCAGTCTGAGTTTGGGAATCATCACACTGAGACTGCATGAGAGCAGTCTGAGCTTGGGAATCATCACACTGAGACTGCATGAGAGCAGTCTGAGCTTGGGAATCATCACACTGACACTGCATGAGAGCAGTCTGAGCTTGGGAATCATCGCACTGAGACTGCATGAGAGCAGTCTGAGCTTGGGAATCATCACACTGAGGCTGCATGAGAGCAGTCTGAGCTTGGGAATCATCACACTGAGGGTGCATGAGAGCAGTCTGAGCTTGGGAATCATCACACTGAGGCTGCATGAGAGCAGTCTGAGCTTGGGAATCGTCACACTGACACTGCATGAGAGCAGTCTGAGCTTGGGAATCATCACACTGAGACTGCATGAGAGCAGTCTGAGCTTGAGAATCATCACACTGAGACTGCATGAGAGCAGTCTGAGCTTGGGAATCATCACACTGAGGCTGCATGAGAGCAGTCTGAGCTTGGGAATCATCACACTGAGATTGCATGAGAGCATTCTGAGTTTGGGAATCATCACACTGACACTGCATGAGAGCAGTCTGAGCTTGGGAATCATCACACTGAGGCTGCATGGGAGCAGTCTGAGTTTGGGAATCATCACACTGAGGCTGCATGAGAGCAGTCTGAGCTTGGGAATCATCACACTGAGACTGCATGAGAGCAGTCTGAGCTTGGGAATCATCACACTGACACTGCATGAGAGCAGTCTGAGCTTGGGAATCATCACACTGAGACTGCATGAGAGCAGTCTGAGTTTGGGAGGCATCACACTGACACTGCATGAGAGCAGTCTGAGTTTGGGAGGCACCACACTGACACTGCATGAGAGCAGTCTGAGTTTGGGAGGCACCACACTGACACTGCATGAGAGCAGTCTGAGCTTGGGAGGCATCACACTGACACTGCATGAGAGCAGTCTGAGCTTGGGAGGCACCACACTGAGGCTGCATGAGAGCAGTCTGAGCTTGGGAATCATCACACTGAGACTGCATGAGAGCAGTCTGAGCTTGGGAATCATCACACTGACACTGCATGAGAGCAGTCTGAGCTTGGGAGGCACCACACTGAGGCTGCATGAGAGCAGTCTGAGCTTGGGAGGCACCACACTGACACTGCATGAGAGCAGTCTGAGCTTGGGAATCATCACACTGAGACTGCATGAGAGCAGTCTGAGCTTGGGAATCATCACACTGAGACTGCATGAGAGCAGTCTGAGTTTGGGAATCATCACACTGACACTGCATGAGAGCAGTCTGAGCTTGGGAATCATCACACTGAGACTGCATGAGAGCAGTCTGAGTTTGGGAATCATCACACTGACACTGCATGAGAGCAGTCTGAGCTTGGGAATCATCACACTGAGACTGCATGAGAGCAGTCTGAGTTTGGGAGGCATCACACTGACACTGCATGAGAGCAGTCTGAGCTTGGGAATCATCACACTGACACTGCATGAGAGCAGTCTGAGCTTGGGAATCATCACACTGAGACTGCATGAGAGCAGTCTGAGCTTGGGAATCATCACACTGAGACTGCATGAGAGCAGTCTGAGCTTGGGAATCATCACACTGAGACTGCATGAGAGCAGTCTGAGTTTGGGAATCATCACACTGACACTGCATGAGAGCAGTCTGAGTTTGGGAGGCATCACACTGACACTGCATGAGAGCAGTCTGAGTTTGGGAGGCATCACACTGACACTGCATGAGAGCAGTCTGAGCTTGGGAATCATCACACTGACACTGCATGAGAGCAGTCTGAGCTTGGGAATCATCACACTGAGACTGCATGAGAGCAGTCTGAGCTTGGGAATCATCACACTGAGACTGCATGAGAGCAGTCTGAGCTTGGGAATCATCACACTGAGACTGCATGAGAGCAGTCTGAGTTTGGGAGGCATCACACTGACACTGCATGAGAGCAGTCTGAGCTTGGGAATCATCACACTGACACTGCATGAGAGCAGTCTGAGCTTGGGAGGCATCACACTGACACTGCATGAGAGCAGTCTGAGCTTGGGAATCATCACACTGAGGCTGCATGAGAGCAGTCTGAGCTTGGGAATCATCACACTGAGGCTGCATGAGAGCAGTCTGAGTTTGGGAATCATCACACTGAGACTGCATGAGAGCAGTCTGAGCTTGGGAATCATCACACTGAGACTGCATGAGAGCAGTCTGAGCTTGGGAATCATCACACTGACACTGCATGAGAGCAGTCTGAGCTTGGGAATCATCACACTGAGACTGCATGAGAGCAGTCTGAGCTTGGGAATCATCACACTGAGACTGCATGAGAGCAGTCTGAGCTTGGGAATCATCACACTGAGACTGCATGAGAGCAGTCTGAGTTTGGGAGGCATCACACTGACACTGCATGAGAGCAGTCTGAGCTTGGGAGGCATCACACTGACACTGCATGAGAGCAGTCTGAGCTTGGGAATCATCACACTGAGACTGCATGAGAGCAGTCTGAGCTTGGGAGGCATCACACTGACACTGCATGAGAGCAGTCTGAGCTTGGGAATCATCACACTGAGACTGCATGAGAGCAGTCTGAGCTTGGGAATCATCACACTGAGACTGCATGAGAGCAGTCTGAGTTTGGGAATCATCACACTGACACTGCATGAGAGCAGTCTGAGCTTGGGAATCATCACACTGAGACTGCATGAGAGCAGTCTGAGCTTGGGAATCATCACACTGAGACTGCATGAGAGCAGTCTGAGTTTGGGAATCATCACACTGAGGCTGCATGAGAGCAGTCTGAGCTTGGGAATCATCACACTGACACTGCATGAGAGCAGTCTGAGCTTGGGAATCATCACACTGACACTGCATGAGAGCAGTCTGAGTTTGGGAATCATCACACTGAGACTGCATGAGAGCAGTCTGAGTTTGGGAGGCATCACACTGACACTGCATGAGAGCAGTCTGAGTTTGGGAATCATCACACTGACACTGCATGAGAGCAGTCTGAGCTTGGGAATCATCACACTGAGACTGCATGAGAGCAGTCTGAGTTTGGGAATCATCACACTGACACTGCATGAGAGCAGTCTGAGCTTGGGAATCATCACACTGAGGCTGCATGAGAGCAGTCAGAGTTTGGGAATCATCACACTGAGACTGCATGAGAGCAGTCTGAGCTTGGGAATCATCACACTGAGACTGCATGAGAGCAGTCTGAGCTTGGGAATCATCACACTGACACTGCATGAGAGCAGTCTGAGCTTGGGAATCATCACACTGACACTGCATGAGAGCAGTCTGAGCTTGGGAATCATCACACTGAGGCTGCATGAGAGCAGTCTGAGTTTGGGAATCATCACACTGACACTGCATGAGAGCAGTCTGAGCTTGGGAATCATCACACTGACACTGCATGAGAGCAGTCTGAGCTTGGGAATCATCACACTGACACTGCATGAGAGCAGTCTGAGCTTGGGATTCATCACACTGACACTGCATGAGAGCAGTCTGAGCTTGGGAATCATCACACTGAGACTGCATGAGAGCAGTCAGAGCTTGGGAATCATCACACTGACACTGCATGGGAGCAGTCTGAGCTTGGGAGGCATCACACTGACACTGCATGAGAGCAGTCTGAGCTTGGGAGGCATCACACTGACACTGCATGAGAGCAGTCTGAGCTTGGGAATCATCACACTGACACTGCATGAGAGCAGTCTGAGCTTGGGAATCATCACACTGACACTGCATGAGAGCAGTCTGAGCTTGGGAATCATCACACTGACACTGCATGAGAGCAGTCTGAGCTTGGGAATCATCACACTGAGACTGCATGAGAGCAGTCTGAGCTTGGGAATCATCACACTGAGACTGCATGAGAGCAGTCTGAGCTTGGGAATCATCACACTGAGGCTGCATGAGAGCAGTCTGAGCTTGGGAATCATCACACTGACACTGCATGAGAGCAGTCTGAGCTTGGGAATCATCACACTGACACTGCATGAGAGCAGTCTGAGCTTGGGAATCATCACACTGACACTGCATGAGAGCAGTCTGAGCTTGGGAATCATCACACTGACACTGCATGAGAGCAGTCTGAGCTTGGGAATCATCACACTGACACTGCATGAGAGCAGTCTGAGTTTGGGAATCATCACACTGACACTGCATGAGAGCAGTCTGAGCTTGGGAATCATCACACTGACACTGCATGAGAGCAGTCTGAGCTTGGGAATCATCACACTGACACTGCATGAGAGCAGTCTGAGCTTGGGAATCATCACACTGAGACTGCATGGGAGCAGTCTGAGCTTGGGAATCATCACACTGAGACTGCATGGGAGCAGTCTGAGCTTGGGAATCATCACACTGAGACTGCATGAGAGCAGTCTGAGCTTGGGAATCATCACACTGACACTGCATGGGAGCAGTCTGAGCTTGGGAATCATCACACTGACACTGCATGGGAGCAGTCTGAGTTTGGGAGGCATCACACTGACACTGCATGAGAGCAGTCTGAGTTTGGGAGGCATCACACTGACACTGCATGAGAGCAGTCTGAGCTTGGGAATCATCACACTGACACTGCATGAGAGCAGTCTGAGCTTGGGAGGCATCACACTGACACTGCATGAGAGCAGTCTGAGCTTGGGTGGCATCATGCTGACACTGCATGAGAGCAGTCTGAGCTTGGGAGGCATCACACTGACACTGCATGAGAGCAGTCTGAGCTTGGGTGGCATCATGCTGACACTGCATGAGAGCAGTCTGAGCTTGGGAGGCATCACACTGACACTGCATGAGAGCAGTCTGAGTTTGGGAGGCATCACACTGACACTGCATGAGAGCAGTCTGAGCTTGGGAATCATCACACTGACACTGCATGAGAACAGTCTGAGCTTGGGAATCATCACACTGACACTGCATGAGAGCAGTCTGAGTTTGGGAATCATCACACTGACACTGCATGAGAGCAGTCTGAGCTTGGGAATCATCACACTGACACTGCATGAGAGCAGTCTGAGCTTGGGAATCATCACACTGACACTGCATGAGAGCAGTCTGAGCTTGGGAATCATCACACTGACACTGCATGAGAGCAGTCTGAGCTTGGGAATCATCACACTGAGACTGCATGAGAGCAGTCTGAGCTTGGGAATCATCACACTGACACTGCATGAGAGCAGTCTGAGCTTGGGAATCATCACACTGACACTGCATGAGAGCAGTCTGAGCTTGGGAATCATCACACTGACACTGCATGAGAGCAGTCTGAGCTTGGGAATCATCACACTGACACTGCATGGGAGCAGTCTGAGCTTGGGAATCATCACACTGAGACTGCATGAGAGCAGTCTGAGCTTGGGAATCATCACACTGAGGCTGCATGAGAGCAGTCTGAGCTTGGGAATCATCACACTGAGACTGCATGAGAGCAGTCTGAGCTTGGGAATCATCACACTGAGGCTGCATGAGAGCAGTCTGAGCTTGGGAATCATCACACTGAGACTGCATGAGAGCAGTCTGAGCTTGGGAATCATCACACTGACACTGCATGAGAGCAGTCTGAGCTTGGGAATCATCACACTGAGACTGCATGAGAGCAGTCTGAGCTTGGGAATCATCACACTGAGACTGCATGAGAGCAGTCTGAGCTTGGGAATCATCACACTGACACTGCATGAGAGCAGTCTGAGCTTGGGAATCATCACACTGACACTGCATGAGAGCAGTCTGAGCTTGGGAATCATCACACTGACACTGCATGAGAGCAGTCTGAGCTTGGGAATCATCACACTGACGCTGCATGAGAGCAGTCTGAGCTTGGGAATCATCACACTGACACTGCATGAGAGCAGTCTGAGCTTGGGAATCATCACACTGAGACTGCATGAGAGCAGTCTGAGCTTGGGAATCATCACACTGACACTGCATGAGAGCAGTCTGAGCTTGGGAATCATCACACTGACACTGCATGAGAGCAGTCTGAGCTTGGGAATCATCACACTGACACTGCATGAGAGCAGTCTGAGTTTGGGAATCATCACACTGACACTGCATGAGAGCAGTCTGAGTTTGGGAATCATCACACTGAGACTGCATGAGAGCAGTCTGAGCTTGGGAATCATCACACTGACACTGCATGAGAGCAGTCTGAGCTTGGGAGGCATCACACTGACACTGCATGAGAGCAGTCTGAGTTTGGGAATCATCACACTGAGACTGCATGAGAGCAGTCTGAGCTTGGGAATCATCACACTGACACTGCATGGGAGCAGTCTGAGCTTGGGAATCATCACACTGAGGCTGCATGGGAGCAGTCTGAGTTTGGGAATCATCACACTGACACTGCATGAGAGCAGTCTGAGCTTGGGAATCATCACACTGAGGCTGCATGAGAGCAGTCTGAGCTTGGGAATCATCACACTGAGACTGCATGAGAGCTGTCTGAGTTTGGGAGGCATCACACTGACACTGCATGAGAGCAGTCTGAGTTTGGGAATCATCACACTGAGACTGCATGAGAGCAGTCTGAGTTTGGGAATCATCACACTGACACTGCATGAGAGCAGTCTGAGTTTGGGAATCATCACACTGACACTGCATGAGAGCAGTCTGAGCTTGGGAATCATCACACTGAGACTGCATGAGAGCAGTCTGAGCTTGGGAGGCATCACACTGACACTGCATGAGAGCAGTCTGAGCTTGGGAATCATCACACTGACACTGCATGAGAGCAGTCTGAGCTTGGGAATCATCACACTGACACTGCATGAGAGCAGTCTGAGCTTGGGAATCATCACACTGAGACTGCATGGGAGCAGTATGAGCTTGGAAATCATCACACTGACACTGCATGAGAGCAGTCTGAGCTTGGGAATCATCACACTGACACTGCATGAGAGCAGTCTGAGTTTGGGAATCATCACACTGAGGCTGCATGAGAGCAGTCTGAGCTTGGGAATCATCACACTGACACTGCATGAGAGCAGTCTGAGCTTGGGAATCATCACACTGAGGCTGCATGAGAGCAGTCTGAGCTTGGGAATCATCACACTGACACTGCATGAGAGCAGTCTGAGTTTGGGAATCATCACACTGAGGCTGCATGAGAGCAGTCTGAGCTTGGGAATCATCACACTGACACTGCATGAGAGCAGTCTGAGTTTGGGAGGCATCACACTGACACTGCATGAGAGCAGTCTGAGCTTGGGAATCATCACACTGACACTGCATGAGAGCAGTCTGAGCTTGGGAATCATCACACTGACACTGCATGGGAGCAGTCTGAGCTTGGGAGGCATCACACTGACACTGCATGAGAGCAGTCTGAGCTTGGGAATCATCACACTGACACTGCATGAGAGCAGTCTGAGCTTGGGAATCATCACACTGACACTGCATGAGAGCAGTCTGAGCTTGGGAATCATCACACTGAGACTGCATGAGAGCAGTCTGAGTTTGGGAATCATCACACTGACACTGCATGAGAGCAGTCTGAGCTTGGGAATCATCACACTGAGACTGCATGAGAGCAGTCTGAGCTTGGGAATCATCACACTGACACTGCATGAGAGCAGTCTGAGTTTGGGAATCATCACACTGACACTGCATGAGAGCAGTCTGAGCTTGGGAATCATCACACTGAGACTGCATGAGAGCAGTCTGAGTTTGGGAATCATCACACTGACACTGCATGAGAGCAGTCTGAGCTTGGGAATCATCACACTGAGACTGCATGAGAGCAGTCTGAGCTTGGGAATCATCACACTGAGACTGCATGAGAGCAGTCTGAGCTTGGGAATCATCACACTGAGACTGCATGAGAGCAGTCTGAGCTTGGGAATCATCACACTGAGACTGCATGAGAGCAGTCTGAGCTTGGGAATCATCACACTGACACTGCATGAGAGCAGTCTGAGCTTGGGAATCATCACACTGACACTGCATGAGAGCAGTCTGAGTTTGGGAGGCATCACACTGACACTGCATGAGAGCAGTCTGAGTTTGGGAATCATCACACTGACACTGCATGAGAGCAGTCTGAGTTTGGGAGGCATCACACTGAGACTGCATGAGAGCAGTCTGAGTTTGGGAATCATCACACTGAGACTGCATGAGAGCAGTCTGAGCTTGGGAATCATCACACTGAGACTGCATGAGAGCAGTCTGAGCTTGGGAGGCATCACACTGACACTGCATGAGAGCAGTCTGAGTTTGGGAGGCATCACACTGACACTGCATGAGAGCAGTCTGAGTTTGGGAATCATCACACTGAGACTGCATGAGAGCAGTCTGAGTTTGGGAATCATCACACTGAGACTGCATGAGAGCAGTCTGAGCTTGGGAATCATCACACTGAGACTGCATGAGAGCAGTCTGAGCTTGGGAGGCATCACACTGACACTGCATGAGAGCAGTCTGAGCTTGGGAATCATCACACTGAGGCTGCATGAGAGCAGTCTGAGCTTGGGAGGCATCACACTGACACTGCATGAGAGCAGTCTGAGCTTGGGAATCATCACACTGACACTGCATGAGAGCAGTCTGAGCTTGGGAATCATCACACTGAGACTGCATGAGAGCAGTCTGAGCTTGGGAATCATCACACTGACACTGCATGAGAGCAGTCTGAGTTTGGGAATCATCACACTGACACTGCATGAGAGCAGTCTGAGCTTGGGAATCATCACACTGAGACTGCATGAGAGCAGTCTGAGCTTGGGAATCATCACACTGAGACTGCATGAGAGCAGTCTGAGCTTGGGAATCATCACACTGAGACTGCATGAGAGCAGTCTGAGCTTGGGAATCATCACACTGAGGCTGCATGAGAGCAGTCTGAGCTTGGGAGGCATCACACTGACACTGCATGAGAGCAGTCTGAGTTTGGGAATCATCACACTGACACTGCATGAGAGCAGTCTGAGCTTGGGAATCATCACACTGAGACTGCATGAGAGCAGTCTGAGCTTGGGAATCATCACACTGAGACTGCATGAGAGCAGTCTGAGCTTGGGAATCATCACACTGAGACTGCATGAGAGCAGTCTGAGCTTGGGAATCATCACACTGAGGCTGCATGAGAGCAGTCTGAGCTTGGGAGGCATCACACTGACACTGCATGAGAGCAGTCTGAGTTTGGGAATCATCACACTGACACTGCATGAGAGCAGTCTGAGTTTGGGAATCATCACACTGACACTGCATGAGAGCAGTCTGAGCTTGGGAGGCATCACACTGACACTGCATGAGAGCAGTCTGAGTTTGGGAGGCATCACACTGACACTGCATGAGAGCAGTCTGAGTTTGGGAGGCATCACACTGACACTGCATGAGAGCAGTCTGAGTTTGGGAGGCATCACACTGACACTGCATGAGAGCAGTCTGAGTTTGGGAATCATCACACTGACACTGCATGAGAGCAGTCTGAGCTTGGGAATCATCACACTGACACTGCATGAGAGCAGTCTGAGCTTGGGAATCATCACACTGACACTGCATGAGAGCAGTCTGAGCTTGGGAATCATCACACTGAGACTGCATGAGAGCAGTCTGAGTTTGGGTATCATCACACTGAGACTGCATGAGAGCAGTCTGAGCTTGGGAATCATCACACTGAGACTGCATGAGAGCAGTCTGAGCTTGGGAATCATCACACTGAGGCTGCATGAGAGCAGTCTGAGTTTGGGTATCATCACACTGAGACTGCGTGAGAGCAGTCTGAGCTTGGGAATCATCACACTGAGACTGCATGAGAGCTGTCTGAGCTTGGGAGGCATCACACTGACACTGCATGAGAGCAGTCTGAGCTTGGGAATCATCACACTGACACTGCATGAGAGCAGTCTGAGCTTGGGAGGCATCACACTGACACTGCATGAGAGCAGTCTGAGCTTGGGAATCATCACACTGAGGCTGCATGAGAGCAGTCTGAGCTTGGGAATCATCACACTGACACTGCATGAGAGCAGTCTGAGCTTGGGAGGCATCACACTGACACTGCATGAGAGCAGTCTGAGCTTGGGAGGCATCACACTGACACTGCATGAGAGCAGTCTGAGCTTGGGAATCATCACACTGAGGCTGCATGAGAGCAGTCTGAGCTTGGGAGGCATCACACTGACACTGCATGAGAGCAGTCTGAGCTTGGGAATCATCACACTGACACTGCATGAGAGCAGTCTGAGTTTGGGAATCATCACACTGACACTGCATGAGAGCAGTCTGAGCTTGGGAGGCATCACACTGACACTGCATGAGAGCAGTCTGAGCTTGGGAATCATCACACTGACACTGCATGAGAGCAGTCTGAGTTTGGGAATCATCACACTGACACTGCATGAGAGCAGTCTGAGCTTGGGAATCATCACACTGACACTGCATGAGAGCAGTCTGAGCTTGGGAATCATCACACTGAGACTGCATGAGAGCAGTCTGAGCTTGGGAATCATCACACTGAGACTGCATGAGAGCAGTCTGAGTTTGGGAATCATCACACTGACACTGCATGAGAGCAGTCTGAGCTTGGGAATCATCACACTGAGACTGCATGAGAGCAGTCTGAGCTTGGGAATCATCACACTGACACTGCATGAGAGCAGTCTGAGCTTGGGAATCATCACACTGAGACTGCATGAGAGCAGTCTGAGCTTGGGAATCATCACACTGAGGCTGCATGGGAGCAGTCTGAGCTTGGGAATCATCACACTGAGGCTGCATGAGAGCAGTCTGAGCTTGGGAATCATCACACTGACACTGCATGAGAGCAGTCTGAGTTTGGGAATCATCACACTGACACTGCATGAGAGCAGTCTGAGCTTGGGAATCATCACACTGAGGCTGCATGAGAGCAGTCTGAGCTTGGGAATCATCACACTGAGACTGCATGAGAGCAGTCTGAGTTTGGGAGGCATCACACTGACACTGCATGAGAGCAGTCTGAGTTTGGGAATCATCACACTGACACTGCATGAGAGCAGTCTGAGCTTGGGAATCATCACACTGACACTGCATGAGAGCAGTCTGAGCTTGGGAATCATCACACTGACACTGCATGAGAGCAGTCTGAGCTTGGGAGGCATCACACTGACACTGCATGAGAGCAGTCTGAGCTTGGGAGGCATCACACTGACACTGCATGAGAGCAGTCTGAGTTTGGGAATCATCACACTGAGACTGCATGAGAGCAGTCTGAGCTTGGGAATCATCACACTGAGACTGCATGAGAGCAGTCTGAGTTTGGGAATCATCACACTGACACTGCATGGGAGCAGTCTGAGCTTGGGAATCATCACACTGAGGCTGCATGAGAGCAGTCTGAGCTTGGGAATCATCACACTGAGACTGCATGAGAGCAGTCTGAGTTTGGGAGGCATCACACTGACACTGCATGAGAGCAGTCTGAGTTTGGGAGGCATCACACTGACACTGCATGAGAGCAGTCTGAGCTTGGGAGGCATCACACTGACACTGCATGAGAGCAGTCTGAGTTTGGGAGGCATCACACTGACACTGCATGAGAGCAGTCTGAGCTTGGGAATCATCACACTGACACTGCATGAGAGCAGTCTGAGTTTGGGAATCATCACACTGACACTGCATGAGAGCAGTCTGAGCTTGGGAATCATCACACTGACACTGCATGAGAGCAGTCTGAGCTTGGGAATCATCACACTGAGACTGCATGGGAGCAGTCTGAGCTTGGGAATCATCACACTGAGGCTGCATGAGAGCAGTCTGAGTTTGGGAATCATCACACTGACACTGCATGAGAGCAGTCTGAGTTTGGGAATCATCACACTGACACTGCATGAGAGCAGTCTGAGCTTGGGAATCATCACACTGACACTGCATGAGAGCAGTCTGAGCTTGGGAATCATCACACTGACACTGCATGAGAGCAGTCTGAGTTTGGGAATCATCACACTGACACTGCATGAGAGCAGTCTGAGCTTGGGAATCATCACACTGAGGCTGCATGAGAGCAGTCTGAGTTTGGGAATCATCACACTGAGACTGCATGAGAGCAGTCTGAGCTTGGGAATCATCACACTGAGACTGCATGAGAGCCGTCTGAGCTTGGGAATCATCACACTGACACTGCATGAGAGCAGTCTGAGCTTGGGAATCATCACACTGACACTGCATGAGAGCAGTCTGAGCTTGGGAATCATCACACTGACACTGCATGAGAGCAGTCTGAGCTTGGGAATCATCACACTGAGACTGCATGAGAGCAGTCTGAGTTTGGGAATCACCACACTGAGGCTGCATGAGAGCAGTCTGAGCTTGGGAATCATCACACTGAGGCTGCATGAGAGCAGTCTGAGCTTGGGAATCATCACACTGAGGCTGCATGAGAGCAGTCTGAGCTTGGGAATCATCACACTGACACTGCATGAGAGCAGTCTGAGCTTGGGAATCATCACACTGAGGCTGCATGAGAGCAGTCTGAGCTTGGGAATCATCACACTGAGGCTGCATGAGAGCAGTCTGAGCTTGGGAATCATCACACTGACACTGCATGGGAGCAGTCAGAGCCTGGGAATCATCACACTGAGACTGCATGAGAGCAGTCTGAGTTTCGCTGGCACGAAGCAGAGACAGCACGAGATCAGTCTGAGATTCCACTGCAGCACTAAGACGTTGGGTCACCTCTGCCTGTGCTGCAATGGAAGCTGCGACATTTCCCATCATGCAGGCCATCATGTCTGGGTCGTCATGGTCTCTCTGGGAATGTACAATCATTCCCAGACTGGAAATCCTGGACTCCATGCTCTACACAGAGCCCCATGCAATGCTGGAGGTCGACTCCTCCATGCTCTTCGACATTGCCGAGAGGCTCTCTGACAGCCTCTTCATTGCACCTATCATCTCCATGTGCATGCCCACCACCTTTCTTCTAAAGGCCTCCGCATCGAGGTCCTCATCTAAGACCTGTGCAGCAGAACTCGCGCGCGTACTCGCCCTCCGGGGAGCTGGCGCCCAAGCTATCCTTTCCCTTTGGCCTTTGTAAGGGGTTTTAGATCGCAGACATTTCTCTCTCTAGAGGCCTCTCTCTCTTGCACAGTGAAACCTTGAGTGGTTCGACCCACTCACCCCTTAGATTCTATACTCTGGACTTTGGGGCAGGAACTACAATGTGGAGAAAACTCTTATCGACCAAGTTTGATGAAACGAAATGAAATTTTATTGCATATGGTAACACAAATCAAATGCAAGCAAATAAGAGAGTACATGGGAGGGAAAAACACAAACAAATCATAACGACACAATACTAACTAAGGCAAATACAGGCATATTATACTCTACAAAAATCATCATGAAATAGGGAAACACACGGAACATCGAGGGATAACAACTCATGTTAATTATACCCTTAAATATCCACCCCCTTAAACCTATCTAGATCTGATTATGGAGGGCCAGAAACATGCTCACCAATCCAACTAGGAAGTGCAATGTTTTAAACCAGTCTGCGTTTGATTCTTTCAGGCGTCCCGTCTCCACGTGGATCGTGGAGCCCCAGCGAGCTGTGCCACACCTCTCTCCTGAGGTGGGGGTCGGGGGCGGCTGGACAGCGGCTGCTTCTGTCGTTTATTTTTGTCTCTTCACCCGAGCCTGGAGAGGGCCTCTCGTTTCGTCAACGGCCCGGGGTTGGTCGATGATCTCCCGATGTTTTACCCCAGGGCGGGACGCCGGCTCGAACGGTCTTCTTGATGGCGGCTTAGCCTTCTTCTTCTTCCTCTCCGACGATGGAGAGGAGTCCCGCTGATCTTCTCCGGAAGTGACTCCTCTTTACCCAGCTCAAAAGCTGGACAGGCCTGCAAGCTGGAAAGCTGAAGAGTGTTGTCTGTGTAACCCCTACCCGTGTGTTCTCCCAATTATACTTCTTTTCCAGAAGCTGTTATCTCGCGCCAAATCAGGTTAGTCTTTGTTTAACTTTTGGCGGGCTTGTTGCACAACGGGGTAGTTATTATATTTTAAACTGTTCTTGGATGGCTGGTAACGGGCCATCTCTGGTCTGGAATGACCTTCATTGTTTTTAATGTCCTGGTGATGTCCTTAACGGGCCCTTGATGCTCTTCTCATGAATATGAAACTGTTCCCTTTTGTCTGGGTCAACATTTAGATGGCCTTTATCTACAGGCCGATCTCGACTGGATCTGCATCCAATCTATATGTATTTGTGGGTGTCTGGTTTCGTTCTCTCAGAAACGGCTTCCAGAACTTACTTTGGGCTGAATCCACAAAGCTGTCTGAGGATTTGCAGGAAACATTTTAAAGTGTCCCAATAAGTTGATCATGGGGTCTGGCGGCCATTTTGAATGCCCCTTTTTCTGGGCTTCTTTCAAAATAGTATTTAAAATCATGGCCTCTTCTGCCATTCGACCCTTTATAATATAAAGTTCAATTTTGCGAATCCTACACTCCCCCCTGATGATACAGTAACTTGCTTGAAGTATCATAATTCTGGGTGAGCAAAATTTTCTGACTTTCCATAATCTACCCATCCCCAGTATTTACCTATCTATGACCCCACGACACATGCATTTCCCATTTCAGAAAAACCTAGTGTACATTAGGCATCTATAGATGGCAATACCTTGGAGTTAAAATCTGACAACTTATTTCCAGGCGTGGAGAGGGGCCTTATACCCCTACATCACCTGGTCCATACACACTATCTTTTAATAATAACAACACAACTAATAAACTTCAATAAGAAAAAAAATAAAGTACAAACACGAAAATTAAAATGCACATGAATACATATCAAAAAAAATAATACAGAGGAGGGAGGGAAAATTTTAACTTTATATAAAGCAGCAAAAATCTAAATGGGTGTCTCTTCTTCTACCCGCACATAATGCTCCCTCCATTTCCCTCTATTCTCGTACTTTTGCGAATGTTTGACCCTTTTACAGTGTACAAACAGTAAATAAACTACAATGATAACCTGGCACACTACAAGAATGTGGGAGGCTATCCTAATACAAGAAGGGACTTCTATATTAGTGAATAGGTCCCACCATGGTGGGGTCACTATATCCAATATGTTTGTCCCTATCTCTAAAGTCTTCTGCTCCAGTGTATAGAAATGTTTCTGTGAAACAACAATGGCTTTTAATATCTTGGTGAGGTGTTCAGGGAGAGGGGGAATGATAAATCCAAAATGTGCAACGAATCGCTAAAGATCAGTGAAATTCTCTTTAACAGTGATGTTAACAGTGGAAGGTTCAGGAATGGGGACAATTCGCTCTTGGGCCACTTGAACTTCTGCCCTGGGCTTGAAACAGAAGCTGCTGTCACTCATCGGACACCAACCGTGCTGTCCATGTTGGTAGTGGGGTGCTGCAGTGGTGACACAGTATGTCCCACCTCCTATATATGCCACCTGCAGGGGCACATGGCCTTGTGCCATTGCCTCCATGGTGCAATTTATAGGCTTCGCGCCAGCAGTTCTGAACCCGCACTGTGGTTTTGAATGGGCATTCAAGTGCTGGGGACACAGGATGATGTGTGCTCCCTGGCTCCGGCACCCCGAGAGGTCAGTACCCATCATTGCATGCTCCCATCGAATGACGTAAGGTGTGACCCCTGTGTAGCAAATGTGCGCATCCCCCTGAATGACTCCAATGTTCTCCACCCTGTATACCGGGGCAGGTTTAGCTGTCTTTCCCATCACCGGCATTCTTACCACTGTACCCATAATGGTGTGATTAGACCGTCCATAGTCCACTGGGACTGGGTAGGCCTCTGAAGCTAGTCTGAGCTGGCACGGACTCAATGCATTCTCAAAAGGGTGGAGGGCTGCGAGGTGCTTGTTGCTGATCCAGGAGGGGACTAAACCTTGTTTCAAATCCTCCAGGTTACTGCGGCCCTCGCCCAGTAACCACGCCCCGTATAGCACGCAAGCTTCGTTCTGCACAGCCTGATCGGACGCGTTCCGATCCTCCCTGATGAGAGCATTTACCGTTTGGGCGTGTTTCTCCAGCTCAGCTATTATCTCTTTTAAGTGTAGTGTCATGGCCTGGTCCTCATGTAACTCAGAACCCACTACCTTATTCTCGTCAGTCAGTATCTTTCTTAACTGTGTTTTCAAACCATTGATTTGGGTTTGCAGCTCCACATCATCCAGTGTGTTGATGATGGAATTTCTTGTATTAAAAGCTGTGAAAATATCATTTGCTGCACCCCTTCTTTGCCTCCCTATCCTGCCCAAGACCTCATGTGGTGTGGTGTACAATTCGGCTCTGTCGACATCGGCAAAGTCGAATTCATAAAACTGTTTAAACATGTTTGTTAACAGGACCTGGTATAATTGCTCTGTTTCCCTGGGGCACCACTCTGGCAACCGCACCTCGGTGAGGTTTAAAATCACCGAAGCCACCATAGTGCACCCCTTGGTACAGCACCTGACCTGTGGGTACCAATACCAATCTGTTCCCGGGTCCCTTTGTTGTGGTGGGGCACCCTTCCTTGAGGGCTTTAGCTACCTGAATTGTGGGCAGGGGCTTGCGGGGTTGGGTGATGAGCTCAGTGGCGTTTACTGGGATCTGAGATTATGGGACTCTGCACGCCCGTGTGCTGACGTCCCACCTCATTCCTTGTCCTGCATCCTGCCACTGCCTTTGGAAAAAGATGGAGACACCTGTGGGGCAAGCGCGTTCTGAACCCCACGTACAGATGTAGATCCCCTCATCTGGTTCCCACCATTTGTCCCAACAGACACTCAACCCCCCTTGAGTCCCCGTAATAGTCCGATGGGTGTTGTTACCCAGTCTTTCCCACTCAACCGTGGAATTCCTCATGGTCTTACTCAGCTTCCTGAGCCACCACCAGCGACTCAAAGGTATATGTCCCAGAAAGTTCAAACAAATCCTTTTTCCAACGGTGACGCTGATTCTTGGTGCGATGATCCTCACCCTGGGGCACATCAGAGACGTTTCTTTGTATGCGAACCCCGTCTGGCTGGAGTATTCAGTAGAGTTCGACCCCAGCCAGCCTGGCCATCTCCCTTCATGGAAGTATATGGCAGTCTCTTCAGCGTCCCGTGGGCCGGTTCCATCAGTCGCGGCGGGACCTCTGTTGCCAGAGCACCCATAAATGGTGGAGTCCTTAGTGCGGCCCAGATAGGCCCAGCTCCATCCGATCAGCATGAACGCGACGAGGATCCCTCTCATCTTTCTCCTGGTTCCTGCAACAAATTAAACAATGCCGCCAGGCTCCCGAGAGATTCTAGCTTAGGTGAAGGCATGATCGGGTCTTTCGACCTCGATCCAAAATATCACACATACTGAGCAGATTTAAAACTACTTATAACTCTTATTATTTTAATATTCACACAACTTAAACTTAAAACTTAAACTTAACTTATGTACAGCGCCGCCTGTCCCCGGGTGGCTTGCCTAATCCCTGATTGGACTGCAGCTCGCCGCTCCCTGCAGTGGGGTTGCAGTGACCTGTGGCTTGGGTTCCCCGCAGCCTTTTGCTGTCAATCGGGGACTGCGTTTCGTCAGGGATTTCTCAAGTCGGCGTATACTGATAACAGGGGAATCAGGCCAAGGTTTTATCGGCTGAGGCATTCAAATCGACCTGCGAAGAGGTATTTTGGGCGTGGCTCCCTTAGCGAGCGGACCTTCGGGTGGGACTTTAGCTCTCACAGCCCGTGGCTCTACCACGACTGTGGGCTTTGGCTCCCTTTCCTCAGGCTCCGCCCCTTTGGGATTTGGGCAGGCTCCCTTGGCGAGTGGACCTTCGGGTGGGGCTTTAGCTCTCATAGCCCGTGGCTCTTCAACGACTGTGGGCTTCGGCTCCCTCCCCTCAGGCTCCGCCCCTTCGGGATTTGGGTCTGTGGCAGACGGCTCCTCCTCACCTGTCCCTACAGGTGGAGAATCTCCGCCCCCAATTTCTACCTCCCCCACGCTTGAGTCGAGGGCGGGACCTCCGTCCTCCGACTCCACCTCCTCCAGAATTGTGTCGAGGGCGGGGCCTTGGTGTTCGGGCTCCTCCTCGTCCGAGTCCCAGGCCATAGGGGAAGCCTCCCCCCAGGTGGGCGGGACAGTTTCTCCCCTCTAGCAGGCTGCTGTTCCAGCTTGTGTGGTCTGTGACTCATTGCACGCCTCAGGCTGGGGATCTTTACCCTCAGACCTGGCTTCGGTTGCTGGTACTCTTGCACCTGGCTTAAACAGTTTGCACTGATTGATGTGAAACCATTTACAAGCCCTTAGCTGACCCTCTAAACTGCCAGCCCTCGCTGTTAACCGAGCGTTCTCCTCCCTTAAAGCCTGCTCAACCAGCTTAGCCTCCCCAACCTGGCACCGCAGGTATTCCTCCATTTTACAGGAGGTCTCTTCCTGTGCGTGTCTTTCTGGGGACACAGGTCGACAGGCTGCACTGGCTCTAGTCATGTGGGCACAGCGGTCGGGGTTTCAGGAGCGACAAGACCAGTGGTGACGGCTATCTTCCCCTGCGAAATCTTCAGCGACCGCATTGTCTCTATGATGGATTCAATCGCAGCGGGATCCATAACTGCACCAGCTCCTTGTGCTGGGGCAGGAGCTATGGCTTGGGTTTGGGCTGGTGCTGCGGTAGCGGGCTGGGCTTGGGCTTGGGCTGCGGGAAATTTTCCCTTAATTTCCTTCCACGGATTTCTACAGTCCTTGCGCCAATGTCCATCCTTCCCACACCCGTAGCAATTGAGCTTGGCTTGGGCAGGGCGATTCCCCTCCTGACGCAATTCCTTCTTGCTTGGGGCTGCGGGTTTTGCCTCATGCACCTTTCCCTTCTGAGGAGGTGTTTCCTGACCTCTACAATTCTTATACTCAACGTTGAGCTGGCGGAGCACCATCTCCTCCATGACACCGGGACCTTGGGGATCAAACCAAGATCTGGCTAGGTCCCGTATCTGCGGCAAGCTGTTGGTAACCAAGTAATGGAGCCAATGAACCCGCTGTTCGTCGTTCATTGCAACCCATTCAGGCATACCTGGACAGCTGCGTCAATACACTGGCCACAGCCTTTCTGCGAAAACCCGTGGGGGTTCTCCAGATAGCTGCACGGTCCCTTCCACACGGTCGAACGGACTACCGTCGTCCACTCCCATTACTTCTAAGATTTAATCCCTGAGATCTGTATACCCTTTCCGTCCCCTCTTACTCTCATCTGAGAGGCACTGAAGGATTGTGCAATCCAGGGAGAAAAGCAACAGTTTCACCTGTTCCTGTTCATCACAGTCATTAATGGCTGCTGTTTCCTCTATCTCCCTGAAATGAATCGAGGGATCTCCCTTTACTGTGAGTCGTGCGAGGTGGCTCACCATGGACCTTAATTGCGGGGCAGCGTAGGGCACCACGAGCTGGTTCTGGTGGGGTCCAACATCGCCATTGGCGGCGTTGGGACCGAACCTCTGGTGCCGAGCGGGACACATTGGTGCCGGTCCCGGCTTTGCTACCAGTGGCTGTCCTTCCTCACATTCCACCCCGGCTACCTCCTCTTTCACCACCCCCTGTTTTTCCGGCCAAGTCTCACTATAGCTCGGCGGTGCTGAGGGCTCGGTGGCTGGTACCACAACTACTTCAGCTGGAATCGGCTGTTTCCATTCCTTTAAAAAGTCCATGTGACTGGCTTTCGGGCTGACGAGACACACCATGCCTTTTGCCTTAACCAGGGCCGTTCTTAGGTCCTCTATGGTCTTTTGGCAGGGGCCATGGTCTGTGCTCTCAAACCCGTGCTCGAGGGCTAGCTTGTAAGCTTCCTTAACCTCCACTACTCTCTCCTCCTGCGCTCTTAGCTGTTGTGCGAGGCGGGCGTTTTTCTCCTGGATCCTCGTTTCATTGATCTTTGCCTCAGTAACCTGCCACTCCAGGTACTCTATCCTAGCCTGATGTTGACTAGCTACCGCTTGGTGTTCCTGATTTAGCGCTTGAAGCGCTGTGATGAGTTTTTCCGCACCCATGGCTGTTAGATCCGTCATTCTGAGAGTATGATGTTTTTCAATAACCACACGGATGCTGTAACTTAACAATCAACAGGTATTTACTGGAGTAGGGTAGTCTCAAGACTGGGGTACAGAGGCATGCTCAAGGCTTATATACAGGTGTGGTGACTGCCGGTACTACAGAATACAGGAGCTGTAAAAGTAGTTCTCCCTTAAAGGTACATACACTAAAATTCCTCCACTTTTAAATTAGTAGTACCCATAATATTCAAATAACAATTAACACTTTAACATGTACATTAAACAACAATAGTCAATTTATAGATTCAGTCTTTGGGGCGGCTTCCTGATCCTTTCAGGACAGCGCCTTTCCTGAGGTTATTGTTCATGGTGCGGAGGCGATTCCGGCCCCTTTTCATCGGTTAGTTCATCGGGTTCCACTGCTACTGATTCGGAGGTAGATGCTACCGGTATGTCGGGTTCATCCCCAGGTACGCAAGGCATGGGGTTGACTCGTTCCTGTGACGCTAAGATCTGATCAACGTGGCGTCTCACAATGTTCTCCCCGACATCCACTGTGCACATTAATGGCCCCTGCCGTGTGCATATCGTTCTGGGTTGCCATTTCTCTGTTCGGTAGTCACGGGCCAAGACTGGTTGTCCTACATTGAAGCTCCTTGTTGGCTTCTCATTGATGTGCTGGAATTGTTTATCCTCAACATTTCTTCGCACATTTGGTCTAAGCAAGTCCAGACGAGATCGCAACCTTCGGTTAAAGAACATCATGGCCGGGGTCTTGTTGGTAACTGCATGTGTCGCGTTTCGGTAGGCTAATAAAAAATTGTCCACCTTATGCTGTAGTGGAATTTCATCATCGCACATGGGCTTTATCGCCTTCTTAAAGGTTTGTATGAACCTCTCAGGCAGTCCATTTGTGGCTGGATGATACGGGGCGGATGTGTAATGCCTTACCCCATTCCTTCTCATAAATTTTTGAAACTCTTTGGACACAAACTGCGGTCCATTATCAGAGCAAATCTGCTCTGGCAAGCCGTTTCTGGCAAATGTGGTCCGCAGGACTGCAATCGTTTTCTCTGTAGTGGTTGAGGACATTTTTATCACCTCAGGCCACTTCGAATGAGCATCCACTGCTATTAAGAACATTGAGTCCATGAATGGACCAGCAAAATCAATATGCACCCATTGCCATGGAGAGGAGGGCCACTCCCATGGGTGTAGAGGGGCATGTGGTGGTGCATTTTGGACCTTCTGGCATCCTGAGCAGCTCTTGGTTAGGTCTTCGATTTGTTGATCGATTCCCGGCCACCACACATAAGCCCTAGCAAGGCTTTTCATTTTCACTCCCCCCAGATGACCGTCATGTAACTCATTTAGCACTCTCTCCCTTAACTTGGGTGGAATCAACACTCTGGATCCACACATCACTGTTCCCTGGCATACTGACAGCTGTTCTCTTCTGGATGAGAATGCTGGCAACAGTGAGTCGCCATGTGTTGGCCATCCCCTCACCGTCAAATCATATATCCGAGACAGCATCGGATCATTGTGGGTCTCTTTCTCTGTATCCGCGTTCGTTACTGGCAATCGTTCAATTATTGACAAATAAAATATCTCGATAGGGTCCACCACTGGTGCTTCCTCCAAAGTAGGCAGTGGCAGGCGCGATAGCCCATCAGCGTTTCCATGCTGTTTCGTGCCTTTATATTCTATTTCATATTGATTCACCCCTAAAAACAGGGACCATCTTTGTAACCGTTGTGCCGTCATTGCTGGAACGCCCTTCTTATGATTAAAGATGGAGACAAGTGGTTGGTGGTCAGTCAGCAAGGTGAACTTCTGCCCATGCAGATAGTGGTTGAATTTTTGTACTCCCCATACTAGGCTGAGGGCCTCCCTGTCATTCTGGGCGTAGTTGTGCTCGGCTGAGGTTAGTGACCGAGACGCAAAGGCTACTGGCCTCTCCAACCCGTCTGGGAATTTGTGCGACAGCACCGCTCCAATACCATAGGGTGATGCATCACATGCCAAACAAATTGGTAGTGCTGGGTTGAAATGGGCCAACACCTCTTTTGATGTGAACAATTCTTTACACTTCTGGAAATCTCATCTACGTTCGTCATTCCACTTCCATGGTACCCCCATTTGCAGTACGGTGTTCAGTGGGTGTAATACCGTGGACAAATTTGGTAAGAACTTATGGTAGTAGTTTACCAGCCTGAGGAACGACCTCAGTTGTGACACATTTTCCGGTGCTGGACTCTTGACTACTGCCTCAATCTTTTCAGGAGACTTATGTAACCCCTCTTCATCGATGACGTGGCCACAATTCGAGATCTGCTTCTGGAAAAACTCGCACTTGTGGCGATTAGCTCGTAGCCCATATTCCTTTAATCTGGTGAGCACCTTCTCCAAGTTGGCGAGGTGATCACTGTCATTTTCGCCCATGACCAAGATGTCATCCAAATAACACAGGGTCCCTGGAATCCCTTGCAGGACTTGATCCATCGCCCTTTACCAAATAGCCAGAGCCGATGCTACCCCGAACACCAGCCGGTTGTATTGATAAAGACCTTTATGAGTGTTAATCGTAAGGTATTGTTTTGAGGCTTCTTCTACCTCCATTTGCAAGTACGCCTGGGCTAGATCAATTTTGGTGAAGCGCTTACCTCCAGATAGCGAGGCGAAAATATCCTCAATTCGTGGAAGCGGATATTGTACCGTGTGAAGGATTGGGTTCACTGTCATCTTAAAATCCCCACAGATGCGGACCTTCTTTGGTTCCCCAGGCGTATTACTCAATGACCTCTTCATTACAGGAACGATGGGTGTAGCCCACTCGCTCCAGTCTACTTTGGACAGTACTCCTGAACGTTCCAAACCTTTCAGCTTTGCTTCGACAGCTGGTCTGATCGCATAACGCACTGGTCTGGCCTTAAGAAATTTTGGGCTTGCATTTTCCTCTATTTTAATCATTGCTGTTATGCCTTTTAGTGTTCCGAGTCCCTCCTGGAACACTTCTTTTGCATCAGTTAGCATTTTTGACAGTCGTCCAGGTGTGACGTCGTCATCCTTTTTGGCCTCAACCTTCAGTGCCTGTATGGAATGCCAATCTAATTGTATCTTCCGGATCCATTCACGTCCTAGCAGTGGTGGTCCTCCATCTGGCAATACATATATATCCATTTTAGGTATTTCCTGGCCTTTATATATCACTTTCACCCTTATTTTTCCTTTGGGGTAGACTTTTTGCCCCATGTACGTCTTCAAGACAATCTCTGTAGCTTTCAAGGGTATATGTGAAAATAGCCGCTTGTAGTCCCTTTGGTTTATGAATGTTAGGGCTGATCCTGTGTCCAATTCCATTTTCACTTGGACTCCGTCTATCTTGAGTGTAACCCAGATAGTCTGGTGATCCTCCATTTTGGTTACCTTATGTAGTTTCAGACAACCCAGCTCCTTGCTTCCGGAGTCTGTGTCACTTTTCTGTTCGTCTGAACTACTGTCCATCACCTGGTGTACCTTTTTGTACTTCTCCTGTGGAGATTTCTTACTGTTGGTTTTCTTCCCAGACCTAGCAGGGATCAACCAGGGAATTACAGGCCAGTGAGCCTAACATCTGTGGTAGGGAAATTATTGGAAAAAATTCTGAGGGACAAAATTAGTCTCCACTTGGAGAGGCAAGGATTAATCGGGGATAGTCAGCATGGCTTTGTCAAGGGTAAATCATGCCTGACAAATCTGATTGAATTTTTCGAGGGGGTGACTAGGGGGGTGGATGAGGGAAATGCTGTGGATGTGGTTTACATGGACTTCAGTAAAGCTTTTGACAAAGTCCCGCATAGGAGACTGGTCAAGAAGGTAAGAGCCCATGGGATCCAGGGTGCCTTGGCTCGTTGGATCATAAACTGGCTGAGTGGCAGGAGGCAGAGGGTGATGGTCGAAGGTTGCTTTTGTGACTGGAAGCCTGTGTCCAGTGGGGTACCTCAGGGATCGGTGCTGGGTCCCTTGTTGTTTGTGATCTACATAAATGATTTGGATGAGAATGTAAAAGGTATGATCAGTAAGTTCGCAGATGACACGAAAATTGGTGGGGTGGTAAATTGTGAGGAGGAAAGCCTCAGGCTACAGGACGATATAAACGGGTTGGTCAGATGGGCGGAAAAGTGGCAAATGGAATTTAACCCTGAAAAGTGCGAGGTGATGCATTTTGGATGGACAAATAAGGCAAGGGAATACACAATGAGTGGTAGGACCCTAGGAAGTACAGAAGGTCAGAGGGACCTTGGTGTACATGTACATAGATCCCTGAAGGCAGCGGAACAGGTAGATAAGGTGGTTAAAAAGGCATATGGGATACTTGCCTTCATTAGCCGAGGCATAGAATATAAGAGCAGGGAGGTTATGATGGAACTGTACAAAACGCTGGTGAGGCCACAGCTGGAGTACTGTGTGCAGTTCTGGTCGCCTCACTATAGGAAGGATGTGATTGCTTTGGAGAGGGTGCAGAGAAGATTCACCAGGATGTTACCTGGGATGGAGCGCCTCAGCTATGAAGAGAGGCTGGACAGGCTGGGGTTGTTTTCCTTGGAGCAAAGAAGGCTGAGGTGGGACCTGATTGAGGTGTACAAAATGATGAGGGGCATAGATAGGGTAGACAAAGAGGAACTTTTTCCCTTAGTAGGGGGGTCAATAACAAGGGGGCATAGATTCAGGGTAAGGGGCAGGAGATTTAGAGGGGATTTGAGGAGGAACTTTTTCACCCAGAGGGTGGTTGGAATGTGGAACTCAATGCCTGAAAGGGTGGTAGAGGCAGGAACCCTCACAACATTCAAGAAGCATTTGGATGAGCACTTGAAATGCCATTGCATACAAGGCTATGGACCAAATGCTGGAAAATGGGATTAGACTGGACAGGGATGGATGGGCGGCGCAGACACGATGGGCCGAAGGGCCTCTTTCTGTGCTGTAAAACCCTATGACCCCTATGACCCCTATGACCTGCAGACTCTTGCTATGTGTCCTGCTTTTCCACACTGTCTGCACACTTGGTCCTTGAACCAACAATCCTTCTGGTCATGTTTTGTTCTTCTGCAGCGATAGCACTTCCCTGTTCCATGGGACATTTCATTGGTGCTATATTCTTGCAGTCTCCGTTGTATCTCTGCAGCGCCCCTTGTGGCTGCTTCGTGTGATACTGCCATACTGAAAGCCTTGTCCAGCGTAAGATCCTTTTCCGATAGAAGCCGTTTCTGGGTTCCTTCACTTTGCAGCCCACACACAAACTTGTCCCTTAACGTATCTGCTAGTCCCGCTCCAAACTGGCAGTGTTTCGATAGCTTGCGCAGTTCCGTTAGGTACTCAGCATTGCTTTCATCTTTGTGTTGGTTCCTTTTATGGAACTTAAATCGTTCTGCTATCAGCAGCGGTGTGGGGTTTAAGTGGTCCTGTAGGATTTCTACTATGCTTTCGAAATTCTTGTTCACAGGCTTCTCTGGGGTTATTAGGTTTCGCAGTAACCCATAAGTTTTTGCACCCATGGAATTTAACAAAACCAGTGCTTTCCTAGCATCTGGCACTTCATTCGCCCTGCAGTACTCCTCAATACGTTCCACATATGTCGCCCAATCTTCGACTTCATTGTCGAACGTATAGATACTGCCACTCTTCTGCATCCCTGGGTGTGAATTAACTGTCAAAAATGGCATCTCCCGTGCTTCCCCTTCTTCTCCGCTGGCAAAAAATGGCGTCTCCCACGCTTTCCTTCCTTCCTGCGCTCGCCCTTCTTCTCCACTGCAGCTTCTAAAAATGGCATCGCCCGCGCTCTTCCTTCTTCTCTGCGGCTCAATGGCATCTCCCGTGCTCTCCCTTCTTCTCCCCACGGACACTGTTCAGCCCTTGAGCCCTGGCTGTGCTCTGCGCGTTCTTTTTTATTTGTGCGCCTTTCCCATTTCCGCCGTTCGGTCGTGAACCCGGCTGTTGCTTTACCCTCTCTCTCTCCGTTTTGTTTTTCCTCGACGCCGCTCGGTTTTCAACTCCCGGCTGCGCCCTGTGCGCTTCACCCTCTATCTTACCCCGTCGACGCTGCTCGGCTTTCTCTCCGCCGTCGGTCAGCTCCAGCCGCCGCTGTCCGGGAAGGGTCTGCACTGTACCTGTCGTCAGTCTATTGCTGATCGTCGTGGCTGGGGAACCAAGCCCGGCTCTCCACAGCCTCCCCTGCGATGTTCACTCTCTGCCGGACGACTGGGCTGTTGCTCGTGGTCGACGCCCGTGTTTCTGGCCTCAACTTTCTTCCTCCGCCGTCCCGGAGCGAATCCTCGAAGGGAACTGCAGAGTTGCAGGTAGATTCGAATCGACACTCGTCGCCACTGTTAGATCCGTGATTCTGAGAGTATGATGTTTTTCAATAACCACACGGATGCTGTAACTTAACAATCAACAGGTATTTACTGGAGTAGGGTAGTCTCAAGACTGGGGTACAGAGGCATGCTCAAGGCTTATATACAGGTGTGGTCACTGCCGGTACTACAGTAAACAGGAGCTGTAAAAGTAGTTCTCTCTTAAACGTACATACACTACAATGGCCTTTTCCTCAATCTCTGCTGCCTGGGTTGTGATCCTGGCTGCCTGTGCTGCAACGACCTGGTCCAAGATCTGGACCTGCTTCTTGTAACACATCAGCCACACTGCCTTCTCCACTGACTTCTTATGCTCTTTGCTCTTTGTCCACCTGATGGCTGCGTCCACCAGACGCCCATCCAGTAAGAGGTCGGAAATCCACTGCTTAGTGAGATTTACCTTACCAAAGACATAATCCGCTATCCTCTCATCCATTGCATTTCGACCATTCAAACTTGGATCTATTAAATTGCAATCCTGCTTGCAGAGTCCTGCCGCGGTTGCCATTTTCTGTAAGGGGTTTTAGATCGCAGAGGTTTCTCTCTCCAGAGGCCTCTCTCTCTTGCACAGTAAAACCTTGAGTGGTTCGACCCACTCACCCCTTAGATTCTGTACTCTGGACTTTGGGGCAGGAACTACAATGTGGAGAAAACTCTTATAGACCAAGTTTGATGAAACAAAATGAAATTTTATTGCATATGGTAACACAAATCAAATGCAAGCAAATAAGAGAGTACATGGGAGGGAAAAACACAAACAAATCATAACGACACAATACTAACTAAGGCAAATACAGGCATATTATACTCTACAAAAATCATCATGAAATAGGGAAACACACGGAACATCGAGGGATAACAACTCATGTTAATTATACCCTTAAATATCCACCCCCTTAAACCTATCTAGATCTGATTATGGAGGGCCAGAAACATGCTCACCAATCCAACTAGGAAGTGCAATGTTTTAAACCAGTCTGCGTTTGATTCTTTCAGGCGTCCCGTCTCCACGTGGATCGTGGAGCCCCAGCGAGCTGTGCCACACCTCTCTCCTGAGGTGGGGGTCGGGGGCGGCTGGACAGCGGCTGCTTCTGTCGTTTATTTTTGTCTCTTCACCCGAGCCTGGAGAGGGCCTCTCGTTTCGTCAACGGCCCGGGGTTGGTCGATGATCTCCCGATGTTTTACCCCAGGGCGGGACGCCGGCTCGAACGGTCTTCTTGATGGCGGCTTAGCCTTCTTCTTCTTCCTCTCCGACGATGGAGAGGAGTCCCGCTGATCTTCTCCGGAAGTGACTCCTCTTTACCCAGCTCAAAAGCTGGACAGGCCTGCAAGCTGGAAAGCTGAAGAGTGTTGTCTGTGTAACCCCTACCCGTGTGTTCTCCCAATTATACTTCTTTTCCAGAAGCTGTTATCTCGCGCCAAATCAGGTTAGTCTTTGTTTAACTTTTGGCGGGCTTGTTGCACAACGGGCTGGTTATTATATTTTAAACTGTTCTTGGATGGCCGGTAACGGGCCATCTCTGGTCTGGAATTACTTCATTGTTTTTAATGGCTTGGTGATGTCCTTAACGGGCCCTTGATGCTCTTCTCAAGAATATGAAACTGTTCCCTTTTGTCTGGGTCAACATTTAGATGGCCTTTATCTACAGGCTGATCTCGACTGGATCTGCATCCAATCTATATGTATATGTGGGTGTCTGGTTTCGTTCTCTCAGAAACGGCTTCCAGAACTTACTTTGGGCTGAATCCACAAAGCTGTCTGAGGATTTGCAGGAACCATTTTAAAGTGTCCCAATAAGTTGATCATGGGGTCTGGTGGCCATTTTGAATGCCCCTTTTTCTGGGCTTCTTTCAAAATAGTCTTTAAAATCATAGCCTCTTCTGCCATTCGACCCTTTATAATATAAAGTTCAATTTTGCTAATCCTACACCTTGTTGCAACCCACTCGTGCCTGGTGCCTCACCCTGTGCAGATCCTGCTACTATACTAGCCTCTAACGAACGCGCAATGCCAGTATCTGAGCTGGTGTCTGTGAGAGAGAGATGCAGTTACGTGGTGTCTTCTTCCTCCTCCTCTTCTCCCTCTCGCTCTCAGAAATGACCTCAGGGACAGGCTGCTTGGGTGCTTGCTGATTATCTGGAAGCAGAAAGGCACAAGAGTCAGGTTATGGTGAGGGGAGGGGGGCGGGTAAGTCAGAAATGCATGCATACAGCATGAGTAGCTTGAAAGTGAGAAAAGATTGTGGGCTGAGGGGAAGTGGGATGTGAGAAGGAGGATTAGGAATTAACATACCGTTGTTGTCTCCAAGGGGGTCAATGTCACCAGTGGCTGCAGTGCCACCGGTGATGTCTCATAATAATGGGTCGGACATTTTTTTAATGTTTTTTATTCGTTTTTATGGGATATGGGCATCACTGGCAAGGCCAGCATTTATTGCCCATCCCTAATTGCCCTTGAGAAGTTGGTGGTGAGCTTCCTTCTTGAACCACTGAAGTCCATGTGGTGAAGGTACTCCCACAGTGCTGTTAGGGAGGGAGTTCCAGAATTTTGACCCAGTGACGATTAAGTATCGGCGATATACTTCTAAGTCAGGATGGTGTGTGACTTGGAGGGGAACTTGGAGGTGGTGGTGTTCCCATCAGCCTGCTGCCCTTGTCCTTCTAGGTGGAAGGGGTCCTGGGTTTGGGAGGTGCTGCTGAAGAAGCCTTGGCGAGTTGCTGCAGACCATCTTGTAGATGGTACACACTGCAGCCATGGTACGCCGGTGGTGGAGAGAGTGAATGTTTAAGGTGGTGGATGGGGTGCCAATCAACCTGGCTGCTTTGTCCTGGATGGTGTCGAGCTTCTTGAGTGTTCTTGGAACTGCACTCATCCAGGCAAGTGGAGAGTATTCCATCACACTCCTTACTTGTGCCTTGTAGATGGTGGGAAGGCTTTGGGGAGTCAAGAGGTGAGACACTCACCACAGAATACCTAGCCTCTGACCTGCTCTTGTTGCCACAGTATTTATGTGGCTGGTCCAGTTCAGTTTCTGGTCAATGGTGATCCCCAGGATGTTGATGGTGGGGGATTCGGCGATGGTAATGCCGTTGAATGTCAAGGGGAGGTGGTTAGACTCTCGCTTGTTGGAGATAGTCATTGCCTGGCACTTCTGGGGCGTGAATGTTACTTGCCACTTATCAGCCCAAGCCTGAACTTCATCCAGGCCTTGTTGCATGCGGGCATGGACTGCTTCATTATCTGAAGAGTTGTGAATGGCACTGAACACTGTGCAGTCATCAGCGAACATCCCCATTTCTGACCTTATGTTGGAGGGAAGGTCATTGATGTACCAGCTGAAGATGGTTGGGCCTAGGACACTGCCCTGAAGAACTCCTGCAGCGATGTCCTGGGGCTGTGATGATTGACCTTCAACTACCACAACCATCTTCCTTTGTGCTAGGTATGACTCCAGCCTGTGGAGAGTCTTTCCCCCCGATTCCCATTGACTTCAGTTTTACTAGTGCTCCTTGATGCCATACTCGGTCAAATGCTGCCTTGGTGTCAAGGTTCAAACACTCTCACATTTGACTTAGATGAGGAGCAATTTCTTCACTCAGTGGGTTGTGAATCTTTGGAATTCTCTGTCCCAGAGGGTTATGGATGCTGAATTGTTGAATATATTCAAGGCTGAGATCGATAAATTTTTGGTCTCTAGAGGAATCAAGGGATATGGGGATCAGGCAGGAAAGTAGAGTTGAGGTCGAAGATCAGCTATGATCTTATTGAATGGTGGAGCAGGCTCGAGGGGCCGTATGCTCTACTCCTGCTCCTAATTCTTATGCTCTTATGTACCACTGGGAGTGTATAGTCAGCATTGTGGTTGGTCTATTGTTATAGAAACCAACAACTACTTGCATTTCTACTGTACCGAATGCCCCAAGGCAAATCACAGGAGCATTATCAGACAAAAGTTAACGCATCATATTTAAGATTATGGCCCGGAATTTGCGAGAGCAACAATGGCGAGACTATAAGCACTCACCGTTATTATGGTTTAAATCAGACAGAACTTCCGGTGCCTGCACATGCTCAGTTAAACGTGGAAATCTGGAAGTTTCAGTCCGATTTTCCCTGTTCGCTACACCGGTACCTCGCCAATAGACTCGGCATTAAAACACACAAAGGGCAGGAAGTTAGGGTACTTACCCACTAGTTACCCACTGAACACGCCAGAAAAAGTCAGAGCTGGTACATCCAGGTGTAAGTGAATTTCTAACGGCACGATAAGGCTTAATTATTGCCAAACAACCTCTCTGGCACTGAGTGTGGAGTCTCATTCCTTCATAATTTAAAGTTAGAGATTTTAAAAAAATAACCTTTTTTTCTTACTTTTTCTTTCTGTCTCTTTTATTTCTCTCTTTTAATCCCATCTTTCTTTCCCTCTCTTTATTTTGCTTTATGTATGTGATTTTACTTTGAATTTAATATTCTAATTTATACTTCCTGGTTTTAGACTCTGTGGCCATGATTTTGCCTACCGAAGTGGGTCTGGGGCGGCTGGAGTCAATAGCATGGTCCCAGCCCACTGCCTGCTCCAGCCCGCTTTGTTGAAGTGATTTTACGATGATTGGGCTTGTTAAGCCCGCCCTGCGAGTTTCCCAGCTAATTAACAGGAAGCGGGTCTGCTGACGTAATTTGATTACGCGTCATCAGCTGGTTTCCTTAAAGGGGCCATGTCCAAATTTACTTTAACAGTTGTGCTGTCAGTGTTCTACAGCATTGAGGTGCTGCAAATATTGACAAGCACTGCACAAAGGTGCACGGCTGCACCCAGACTCGCCTATGACTCCCTCCCATATGGAGGGAGTCACAGCATGCAGGCAGTTCTCTTCCCTACCAATGGGTGGAAGAGAACCTCCCCAGGAGTAACGCAGCCTGGTTGCACATTGCACAGGAGGGCACAAGCAGGGATATCATCAGGAGGACCAGGCTGCAGTGGCGCGAACCTTTCAATGATCTGAGTAGATCACGAAACGTTACTTCAAAGCCACACTCATCCTCATCCTGCTGTGCCACTCATTACATCCCCATCACTCTGCCTTCCCTATCCTACTCCTGCACACCCTTACTCACACCAACTTACCTTGCACCTCCACCCAACCCTCTCTATCTGCATTTTCACTTCCCCATCTCACTAGCCAACCCTCACATTTACCCTCATCCTAGTGCAAGCATACCAACTAACAACACACAAGGGTAGACACTTGGGTGTTTTCACCAATGCTCATGTGAAGTTTCTGTTAATGTGTTGTCAAACATTGAAATCTTTATTTTCAACACTTTGCATTCTTGGACAGATTTGTGTGCACCTTTCGAAGTGGCTTAGTGAGTTGCAGTGAATGGTGAGACATAACTGTAACCCCCACAATGGTGATGAGTGTGAAAGGAATGGCTTGGGCATTGTAGGGATGCTTTATGATGTTGGTGTGGGGTGGTGCCAACCTGGCGCATCATGTGGCAGCCAGGGTGTACAGCATCAAAGTGAAGTATGTCTGGCCATGGTGAGACCATCCCTGGCATCCCGGTCAGCAATGTGGTCGGGTACTGATGCCCTGTGTCCTGAGCAGCATCACTTGATTGTGGAGAAGGTTGATGTTGATGTTGGTGTTACTGGTGTGCCTGGTGCTGCTAGTGTTGGGGCTGATCGTGGTCAGAGTCTGAGGTCCAAGGTGAGATATTTTCAAGGGTAACCGATGTTGATGGAATAGATGGCAGGTGAGGTTGAGATAACAGAAGCGATCTGTCAATTGTGAGAGAGGTTGTTCCAATGAGGTGACTGTAGTGCATGTGCCTTTAAGTCAGAACTACTTTTACAGCTCCTGTATACTGTAGTACCGGCAGTGACCACAACTGTATATAAGCTTTGCGCATGCCTCTGTAACCCCAGTCTTGAGACTACCCTCCTCCAGTAAAGACCTGTTTATTGTTAATAAACGGCATCCGTGTGATTATTTAATAACAGCATATCCACTGAACCACGGATCCAACAGTGGCGACGAGTGTCGATTCGAATCTACCTGCAACATAAAAAAATTTAAAAAAATAGTCGAGACCAGGAACACGGGCGTCGACCACGAGCAACCGCCCAGCAGTCAGGCAGGGATTGAACTTCGCAGGGGAGGCTGTGGGGAGCCGGGCTTGGTTCCCCAGCCACGACGAGCAGCAAGAAAGCGACGACAGGTCCAGCGCGGACCCTTCCCGAGCAGTGGCAGCTGGAGCCGACCGACGGTGGAGAGAAAGCCGAGCAGCGTCGACGGGGTAAGACAGAGGGTAAAGAGTGCAGGGCACAGCCGAGGGTTGAACACCGAGCGGCGTTGAGAGAAAGAAAACAAACCGGAGAGAGAGAGGGTTGAGAAACAGCCGGGTTCTAGACTGAGCGGCATCGAAAAATATGAAAAGAAGAACACGCAGAGCACAGCCAGGGCTCACGGGCTGAACAGGGTCCGCGGGGCGAAGAAAGGGGAGCGCGGGAGATGCCATTGAGCCACGGAGAAGAAGAAAGAGCGCGGGAGACACCATTTCTAGAAGCCGCAGCGGAGAAGAAGGGCGAGCGCGGGAAGGAAGGAAAGCGCGGGAGACGCCATTTTGTGCCAGCGGAAAAGAAGGGGAAGCGCGGAGGGCGCCATTTTTGACAGTTAACTCACAGCCAAGGATGCCGAAGAGTGGCAGTATCTCTACGTTCGACAATGAAGTCGAAGATTGGGCGACATATGTGGAACATATTGAGGTGTACTGCAGGGCGAATGAAGTGCCAGATGCTAATAAAGCACTGGTTCTGTTAAATTCCATGGGTACAAAAACATATGGGTTACTGCGAAATATAATAACCCCAGAGAAGCCGGTAAACAAGAATTTTGAAAGCATAATAGAAACCCTACAGGACCACTTAAACCCCACACCGCTGCTGATAGCAGAACGATTTAAGTTCCATAAAAGGAACCAACAAAAAGACGAAAGAAATGCTGAGTACCTAACGGAACTGCGCAAGCTATTGAAACACTGCCAGTTTGGAGCGGGACTAGCAGATACCTTAAGGGACAAGTTTGTGTGTGGGCTACAAAGTGAAGGAACCCAGAAACGAAGCAGCCGCAAGGGGCGCTGTAGAGATACATCGGAGACCGCAAGAATATGGCACCAATGAAATGTCCTATGAAACAGGGAAGTGCTATCACTGTGGCAGAACAACACATGACCAGAAAGATTGTTGGTTCAAGGACCAAGTGTGCAGACAGTGTGGGAAAGCAGGACACATAGCAAGAGTCTGCAGGTCTGGGAAGAAAACCAACAGTAAGAAATCTCCACAGGAGATGTACAAAAAGGTACACCAGGTGATGGACAGTGGTTCAGATGAACAGAAAAGTGACACAGACTCCGGAATCAAGGAGCTGGGTTGTCTGAAACTACATAAGGTAACAGAAATGGAGGATCACCAGACTATCTGGGTTACACTCAAGATAGACGGAGTCCAAGTGAAAATGGAATTGGACACAGGGTCAGCTCTAACAGTCATAAATCAAAGAGACTACAAGTGGCTATTTTCACACATACCCTTGAAAGCTACAGAGATTGTCTTGAAGACGTATACGGGGCAAAAATTCTACCCCAAAGGAAAAATAAGGGTGAAAGTGACATATAAAGGCCAGGAATACCTAAAATGGATATATATGTATTGCCAGATGGAGGACCACCACTGCTAGGACGTGAATGGATCCGGAAGATACAATTAGATTGGCATTCCATACAGGCACTGAAGGTTGAGGCCAAAATGGATGACGACGTCACACCTGGACGACTGTCAAAAATGCTAACTGACGCAAAAGAAGTGTTCCAGGAGGGACTAGGAACACTAAAAGGAATAACAGCAATGATTAAAATAGAGGAAAATGCAAGCCCAAAGTTTCTGAAGGCCAGACTAGTGCCTTATGCGATCAGACCAGCTGTTGAAGCAGAGCTGCAAGGGTTGGAACGTTCACGAGTACTGTCCAAAGTGGACTGAAGCGAGTGGGCTACACCCATCGTTCCTGTAATGAAGAGGTCATTGAGTAATACGCCTGGGGAACCAAAGAAGGTCCGCATCTGTGGGGATTTTAAGGTGACAGTGAACCCAATCCTTCACACGGTATAATATCCACTTCCACGAATTGAGGATATTTTCGCCTCGCTATCTGGAGGTAAACGCTTCACCAAAATTGATCTAGCACAGGTGTACTTGCAAATGGAGGTAGAAGAAGCTTCGAAACAATACCTTACGATCAACACTAATAAAGGTCTCTATCAATACAACCGGCTGGTGTTTGGAGTAGCCTCGGCTCCGGCTATCTGGCAAAAAGGTGATGGATCAAGTCCTGCAAGGGATTCCAGGGACCCAGTGTTATTTGGACGACATCTTGGTCACGGGCGAAAATGACGGTGATCACCTCGCCAACTTGGAGAAGGTGCTCACCAGATTAAAGGAGTATGGGCGACGAGCTAATCGCCACAAGTGCGAGTTTTTCCAGAAACAGATCTTGTATTGTGGCCACGTCATCGATGAAGAGGGGTTACATAAGTCCCCTGACAAGATTGAGGCAGTAGTCAAGGCTCCAGCACCGGAAAATGTGTCACAACTGAGGTCATTCCTCGGGCTGGTAAACTACTACCACAAGTTCTTACCAAATTTGTCTACAGTATTACACCCACTGAACACCCTACTGCAAACAGGGGTACCATGGAAATGGGATGACGAATGTAGACGAGCTTTCCAGAAGTGTAAAGATTTGATCACATCAAAAGAGGTGTTGGCCCATTTCAACCCAGCACTACCAATTCATTTGGCATGTGATGCATCACCCTATGGTATTGGAGCGGTGCTGTCGCACAAATTCCCTGACGGGTTGGAGAGGCCAGTAGCATAAGAACATAAGAACATAAGAAATAGGAGCAGGTGTAGGCCAATCGGCCCCTCGAGCCTGCTCCGCCATTCAATAAGATCATGGCTGATCTGATTCTAACCGCCAGTCCACTATCACAGAACCATCTCCTGATTCTAACAGAATTAGACACACGAAATAGGAGCAGGATCAGGCTACACGGCCCCTGGGCCCGCTCCGCTACCCACAGGGCCATGACCGATCCGAACCTAGACTCATGTCCAAATTCCTGCCCGCTCCCCGAAACCCTTAATTCCCTTTACTTCTAGGAAACTGTCTATTTTTTTTTAAATTTATGTAATGATGTAGCTTCTACAGCTTTTTGGGGCAGCATATTCCATGGACCTACCACCCTCTGAGTGAAGTAGTTCCTCCTCATCTTAGTTTTGAAAGAGCAGCCCCTTATTCTAAGACTATGCCCCCTAGTTCTAGTTTCACCCATCATCGGGAACATCCTCCCCGCATCCACCCGATCCAACCCCTTCACAGTCTTATATGTTTCAATAAGATCGCCTCTCATTCTTCTGAACTCCAATGAGTAGAGTCCCAATCTACTCAACCTCTCCTCATATGTCCATCCCCTCATCCCCAGGATTAACCGAGTGAACCTTCTTTGTACTGACTCGAGAGCAATATGTCCTTTCTTAAGTATGGACACCAAAACTGTACGCAGTATTCCAGGTGCGGTCTCACCAATACCTTGTACAACTGATGCAATACCTCCCTATTTTTATATTCTATCCCCCTAGCAATGAAAGCCAACATTCCATTGGCCTTCTTAATCACTTGCTGCACCTGCATACTAACCTTTTGAGTTTCGTGCACAAGGACCCCCAGATCCCTTTGTACTTCAGTACTTTCCAGTTTCTTGCCATTAAGATAATAACTTGCTCTGCGATTTTTCCTGCCAAAGTGCATAACCTCACACTTTCCAGTATTGTATTCCATCTGCCAAATCTCTGCCCACTTACTTAGCCTGTCTATGTCCCCTTGCAGGTTTTTTATGTCCTCCTCACTCACTACTTTCCCTCCCATCTTAGTACCATCTGCAAACTTTGATATGTTACACTTGGTCCCCTCCTCCAAATCGTTAATATAGATTGTAAAGAGTTGGGGACCCAGCACTGACCCCTGCGGAACACCACTAGTTACTGATTGCCAGTCTGAGAATGAACCATTTATCCCAACTCTCTGCCTTCTGTTAGATAGCCAATCCTCTATCCATGCCAGAATATTACCCCCAATCCCGTGATTTTTTATCTTAAGCAATAATCTTTTGTGTGGCACCTTGTCAAATGCCTTTTGGAAGTCTAAATACACTACGTCCACTGTTTCCCCTTTTTCCACCCTATATGTTACTTCCTCAAAGAACTCCAGCAAATTTTTCAAACATGACTTCCCCTTCATAAAACCATGCTGACTTTGTCCTATTAAATTATGATTATCCAAATGTCCTGTTACTGTCTCCTTAATAATGGACTCCAAAATTTTACCTACCACAGATGTTAGGCTAACCGGTCTATAGTTTCCAGCCTTCTGTCTACTGCCTTTTTAAATAAGGGTGTTACATTAGCAGTTTTCCAGTCTGCCGGGACCTTTGCCGAGTCCAGGGACTTTTGGAAAATTATTACCACTGCATCCACAATCCCTACCGCCACTTCCCTCAAGACCCTAGGATGTAAGCCATCAGGTCCAGGTGATTTATCCGCCTTGAGTCCCATTATTTTACCGAGTACCACTTCCTTAGTGATTTTGATCGTGTTTAGCTCCTCCCCCCCTTTAGCCCCCTGTTTGTACAGTGTTGGGATATTCTTAGTGTCTTCTACTGTAAAGACTGATGTAAAATATTCATTCAGTGTTTTTGCCATCTCCATATTTCCCACCATTAATTTCCCGGTCTCATCCTCTGAGGGACCAACATTTACTTTAGCCACCCTTTTTCTTTTTATATAACTATAAAAACTCTCACTATCTGTTTTTATATTTTTTGCTCATTTACTTTCATAATCTATCTTCCCTTTCTTAATCAATCTTTTTGTTATTTTTAGCTGTCTTTTAAAGTTTTCCCAATCCTCTATCCTCCCACTAGATTTGGCTACCTTATATGCCCTTGTTTTTAGTCGAATACTATCCTTAATGTCTTTACTTAGCCACGGATGGCTGTCTTTTCTTTTACACCCTTTTCTTCTCAGTGGAATATATTTATTTTGGAAGTTGTAAAATAACTCCTTAACTGTACACCACTGATCATGTATCATCTTACCCTTAAATCTATTTTCCCAATCCACTCTACTCAATTCCGCTCTCATACCTTCATAGTCTCCTTTATTCAAGCTTAGCATGCTTGTTTGAGATCCAACCTTCTCACCCTCTAATTGAATATGGAGTTCAACCATGTTATGGTCACTCATTCCAAGGGGATCCTTTACTAGGACATTTTTAATTAATCCTGTCTCGTTACACAGGACCAGATCTAAGGTTGCTTGCCCCCTGGTCAGTTCAGTTACATACTGTTCAAGAAACCCATCCCTAATAGCCTTTGTGTCTCGGTCACTAACCTCAGCCGAGCGCAACTACGCCCAGATTGACAGGGAGGCCCTCAGCCTAGTATGGGGAGTAAAAAAATTCAACCACTATCTGCATGGGCAGAAGTTCACCTTGCTGACTGACCACCAACCACTTGTCTCCATCTTTAATCCTAAGAGGGGCGTTCCAGTGATGACTGCACAATGGTTACAAAGATGGTCCCTGTTTCTAGGGGCGAATCAATATGAAATAGAATATAAAGGCACAAAACAGCATGGGAACGCTGATGGGCTATCGCGCCTGCCACTGCCTACTATGGAGGAAGCACCAGCAGCGGACCCTATCGAGATATTTTATTCGTCAATAATTGAACGATTGCCAGTAACGAACGCGGATATAGAGAAGGAGACCCGCAATGATCCGACGCTGTCTCGGGTATATGAATTGACGGTGCGGGGATGGCCAGCTCATGGCGACTCACTGTTGCCAGCATTCTCATCCAGCAGAGAACAGCTGTCAGTATGCCAGGGGACAGTGATGTGTGGATCCAGAGTGGTGATTCCACCCATGTTAAGGGAGAGAGTGCTAAATGAGCTACATGAAGGTCATCTGGGGGGAGTGAAAATGAAAAGCCTTGCTAGGGCTTATGTGTGGTGGCCGGGAATCGATCAACAAATCGAACACCTAACTAAGAGGTGCTTAGGATGCCAGAAGGTCCAAAATGCACCACCACATGCCCCTCTACACCCATGGGAGTGGCCCTCCTCTCCATGGCAACGGGTGCACATTGATTTTGCTGGTCCATTCATGGACTCAATGTTCTTAATAGCAGTGGATGCTCATTCAAAGTGGCCTGAGGTGATAAAAATGTCTTCAACCACTACAGAGAAAACGATTGCAGTCCTACGGACCATATTTGCCAGAAACGGTTTGCCAGAGCAGATTTGCTCTGATAATGGACCACAGTTTGTGTCCGACGAGTTCCAAAAATTTATGAGAAGGAATGGGCCCTGTATCATCCAGCCACAAATGGATTGGCTGAGAGGTTCGTACAAACCTTTAAGAAGGCGATAAAGGCCATGTGCGACAATGAAATTCCACTACAGCATAAGATGGACAATTTTTTATTAGCCTACCAAAACGCGACACATGCAGTTACCAACCAGACCCCGGCCATGATGTTCTTTAAAAGAAGGTTGAGATCTCGTCTGGACTTGCTCAGATCAAATGTGCGAAGAAATGTTAAGGACAAACAATTCCAGCACATCAATGAGAAGCCGACAAGGAGCTTCAATGTAGGGCAACCAGTCTTGGCCCGTGACTATCGAACAGAGAAATGGCAACCCGGAACGATATGTACAAGGCAGGGGCCATTAATGTACACAGTGGATGTCGGGGAGAACATTGTGAGACGCCACGTCGATCAGATCTTAGCGTCACAGGAACGCGTTAACCCCATGTCTTGAGTACCTGGGGATGAACCCGACATACCGGTAGCATCTACCTCAGACCCAGTAGCAGTGGAACCCGATGAACTACCCGATGAAAAGGGGTCAGAATTGCCTCCGCACCAAGAACAAGAACCTCTGGAAAGGCGCCATCCCAAAAGGGTCAGGAAGCCGCCCCAGAGACTGAATCTATAAACGGACTTTTTTTGTTTAATGTACATGTTGAAATGTCAATTGTTATTTGAATATTAGGGGTACTACTAATCTAAAAGGGGAGGAATTGTAGTGTATGTGCCTTTAAGTCAGAACTACTTTTACAGCTCCTGTATACTGTAGTACCGGCAGTGACCACACCTGTATATAAGCTTTGCGTATGCCTCTGTACCCCCAGTCTTGAGACTACCCTCCTCCAGTAAAGACCTGTTTATTGTTAATGTACGGCATCTGTGTGATTATTTAATAACAGCATATCCACTGAACCAAGGGTCCAACAGTGACACTGGATAGAGAGTTAGCTCCAAACACTTGCAAGCTGCATAAAGTTCAATCTGTCTTCCAAATGCAGTAAGCAACAGCTTCTAACCTTGGAAAATTAAGACCTATGAAATGGAAGCTTTTATAGACCACTAGCTGAAGTGCCCGGCGGTGCCGAGGCTTTTTCGAGGGAATGTTGTTGTTGGAAGAGAGAGAGAGAGCGACTGGGGGGAAGAGAGAGTGACTGGGGGGAAGAGAGAGAGCGACTGGGGGGAAGAGAGAGAGCGACTGGGGGGAAGAGAGAGCGCGACTGGGGGGAAGAGAGGGAGGGGAGGGGGGGAGGGAAGAGGGGGAGGGGAGGGGGAGGGCGGGGGGAGGGGGGGAGGGCGGGGGGGAGGGGAGGGGGGGAGGAAGGGAGGGAGGAGGGGGAAGGGAGGGAGGGGAGGGCGGGGAAGAGAGGGAGGGGGGGAGGGCGGGGAAGGGAGGGCGGGGGGGAGGAAGGGAGGGCAGGGGGGAAGGGAGGGGGAACGGAGGGGGGAAGGGCGGGGGGAAGGGAGGGGGGAAAAGGGCGGGGAAGGGAGGGCGGGGGGCGCCCCCCCCGAGGGTCGCGCCCCCCCCATCCCCGAGGTGAAGACCGCCGATTGCGCGCGCAGCAGGAGCTGAGACGCGGCGTGTCTCTCGGCCGGTGGGCCCGGTTGCCAGGGCAACCGTGACGCTGACCAAGCCAGAGAGAGAGACGCCGCGTCTCAGCTGCTCCTGCTGCGCGCGGCACCCCCCCCCCCCCGAGGGTCGCGGCCCCCCCCCCCCCCCCGAGGGTCGCGGCCCCCCCCCTCCCCCCCAGGTGAAGACCGCCGATTGCGGCTGTGCGAGACGTCCGGCGGGCCCGGTTGCCAGGGTAACGCTGGACGCTCAGCAAGCCCCGCCCCCCCGGCCGAGCCAGAGACGTCTCAGCTCCTGCTGCGCGCGCACCCTAGCGGCGCTGGGCTGAGGCTCGGCCCTCCAGCCTTCGAGTGGGGCCGGGAGGTGCCTAGCTCGGGCGTGGGTGCGGAGGAGATGCCGAGGCTTCTAGGCCTACCTGGAAAAACGGGAAAGGTAGGAAAATTAATGAGATTAGATAAGTTAATTACTTTCTAAATCATTTTTTTAAAAAACAATATGTGTTTTAAAAGCAACGTTTTTTTTTAAGACGCAGAAAGCGGGAAAAAGAAAGGAAAAGTTTGGAATCAAGATGGCGGCGACTCACCTCAGTTCAGAACGATAAAGCCCGGCCACACGCGCACCGATTGGCCCGGCAGCACACGCCAGCAACCCGGCGTACGATTGGTCGAGCTCGAGGTCACTCTGTCGCTAATGAGCGGATAATGAGATGCTAATGAGTGGAACGTTGAAGGTTTTTGGGATACCGCGGGCGGGATTTTAGCCCGGCCGAAACGTAAATACGCTTAAAACCGTCTCGGAAGCGTAAGCTTTCTTTGGAGGTAACGCGCGCGTAGGTACGCCCTGTAACTTTCGAGTGCATACCCATAAGCACACGCAATGACAGACAGATAGACAGATAGACAGATAGACAGACAGAATGACAGAAGTACCGATTTATATATATAGATTTGCAGCCCACAAGTTAGTAACTCATCCCATGCTGACACAACACCCGACCTCCTTACCTGACCTGATCCCCAAGCAGCAGTTAAGCCATTGGCGAGCTCTAAAAATCTAAAGGTAAGCTTAAAATACTAGTTAATTTCCCCTTAACAATCCAGCTAATTATCTAAATTGCCTCCTCTGCCGCTTGGTGTAGGGTCTGCTCAGCGCTGACAGATTCAACACCTGGGAGGCCCGACCCACTGTCAATAATTTCAAATTTCACAGCTGACCCGTCTCCGATCCTGTACTCTGTAAATTTCCGGCCTGCGTGTCTCAGTGAGGATTCTTCAATCTGATTGGTTGAAGAGACACGCAGTTACTTGACCTGCTCACAAATGACACAGGTCCCCTGTAGAGAGCGCCATGCTATAAAGGATTTCTAAATACCATTAATAAGTTTGTAGGCAACTGTAAGCATGATGAACGGTGAGCGCCATTCCATCACCGCTGACTGCATATTGCGGGGCAATGCCCACTCCTTCTTGATTCCCCCAATAGGAGAAATTGTTTCTCCATATCATCGAATCCTTTACTATTTGAAACACCTCGATCAGATCACCCTTCAGTCTTCGAAACTCCAGGGAACAGAATTCAAGTTTGCGTAACCTATCTCCATAATTTGAACCTTTAAGCCCCAGTATCATTCTGGTGAATCTGCGCTGCACCCCCTCCAAGGCCAATATATCTTTCCTGAGGGGTGGAGCCCTAAAACTGAACGCAGTACTTCAGAATGGAGTCTGATCAATTTTCTGTACAACTGAAGCATCACTATCTCAGTTTTGCAAGTACAATTTCATTGTGTGCTCAAGTGCTGGAACGAGGTTTGGAAACCACAATCGTTGGACTTAGAAGCAAGTATGTTACCAACAAAAGCTCATTGGCACTCAGATGGGGCTCCAGTTCTATCAGATCGCAGCATTCCAGATACCAACTGGCCCTTTAACTACTATTAAACCAGCTGATGTAATTGGCAGTCCATCACATCGCTGGTTAAGGTTCTGTACATGATGTAGAGCAGAGTCGTAGGCTGTGAAATTCGGCACCTTAGCTTCATTAAGATGGAGAGTGAAGTAGTTGACTCGGAGACTAGGGTCCTGAATTTAAATAAACGATACTATGATGGTCTGAGGCGCAAATTGGGTAGGATTGACTGGGGAGTGTCACTCAAAGGGTTAACGGTGGATAGGCAATGGCAAACATTCAAAGACTGCATGGATGAACTACAGAATTTGTTCATCCCAGTTTGGCATAAAAATAAAACAAAAAAGGTGACTCAACCATGGCTAACAAGGGAAATTAGGGATAGCATAAGATCCAAGGAGAGGACATATAAATTGGCCAGAAAAAGCAGTAATCCAGAGGATTGGGAGCAGTTTAGGATTCAACAAAGGAGGACAAAGGGATTAATTCAGAAAGGGAAAATAGAATATGAGAGTAAGCTTGCAGGAAACATAAAAACCGACTGTAAAAGCTTTTATAGATATGTGAAGAGAAAAAAATTGGTGAAGTCAAGCGTAGGTCCCTTGCAGTCAGAATCAGGGGAATTTATAATGGGGAACAAAGAAATGGCTGACCAATCAAATACATATTTTGGTTCTGTCTTCACAAAGGAGGACACAAATAACCTCCCAGAAATGTCGGGGAACATAGGGTCTGATGAAAGGGAGGAACTGAAAGAAATCAGTATTTGTAGGGAAATGGTGTTAGGGAAATTGATGGGATTGAAGGCCGATAAATCCCCAGGGCCTGATAATCTACATCCTAGGGTAATTAAGGAAGTGGCCCTAGAAATAGTAGATGCATTGCTGATCATCTTCCAACATTCGATGGAATCTGGAACAGTACCCGTGGATTGGAGGGTAGCTAATGTTACCCCACTATTCAAAAAAGGTGGTAGAGAGAAAACGGGGAATTACAGACCGGTAAGCCTGACATTGGTAGTGGGGAAAATGCTAGAGTCCATTATAAAATAGCAGAGCAATTGGAAAACAGTGACAGGATCGGACAAAGTTAACATGGATTTACAAAAGGTAAATCGTTCTTGACTAATCTACTGGAATTTTTTGAATATGTAACTAGTAAAATAGATAAGGGAGAACCAGTGGATGTGGTGTATTTGGACTTTCAGAAGGCTTTCGATAAGGTCCCACATAAGAGATTAGCATGTAAAAGTAAGGCACATGGGATTGGGGGCAAGGTATTGACTTGGATAGAGAACTGGTTGGCAGATAGAAAGCAAAGAGTTGGAATAAGCGGGTCTTTTTCAGAGTGGCAGGCAGTGACTAGTGGGGTACCGCAGGGATCGGTCCTTGGACCCCAGCTATTCACAATATATATTAATGATTTAGACAAGGGAACTAGATGTAATATCTCCAAGTTTGCAGACGACACAAAGCTGGGTGGGTGTGTGCGCTGTGAGGATGATGCCGAGAAACTACAGGATGATTTGGACAGGTTGGGTGATTGGCCAGAAGCATGGCAGATGCAATATTACATGGATAAATGTGAGGGTATCCACTTTGGTGTCAAAAACAGGAAGACAGATTATTATCTGAATGGCAATAGATTGGGAGAAGGGGAAGTGCAACGAGACCTGGGTGTCCTTGTGCACCAGTCACTGAAGGTAAGCATGCAGGTGCAGCAGGCGGTTAAGAAGGCAAATGATATGTTGGCCTTCATAGCGAGAGGGTTTGAGTACAGGAACAAGGATGTCTTGCTGCAGTTGTACAGGGCCTTGGTGAGACCACATCTTGCATATTCTGTGCAGTTTTGGTCGCCTTATCTGAGGAAGGATATCCTTGCCTTGGAAGGAGTACAGAGAAGATTCACCAGGCTGATTCCTGGGATGGCAGGAATGACGTATGAGGAGAGATTGGGTCGATTGGGCTTGTACTCGCTGGAGTTTAGAAGAATGAGAGGGGATCTCATTGAAACGTATAAAATTCTGGCAGGACTGGACAGACTAGATGCAGGGAGGATGTTCCCGACGGTCGGGGAATCCAGAACCAGGGGTCACAGTCTAAGGATAAGGGGTAGGCCTTTTAGGACAGAAATGAGGAGGAATTTCTTCACCCAGAGAGTGGTGAATCTGTGGAATTCTCTACCACAGAAGGCAGTAGAGGCCAATTCATTAAATATATTCAAGAAGGAGTTGGATATATTTCTTAAGGCTAAAGGGATCAAGGGGTATGGGGAGAAAGCAGGGACCGGGTACTGAACTTGGATGATCCGCCATGATCGCATTGAATGGCGGAGCAGGCTCGAGGGGCTGAATGGCCTACTCCTGCTCCTATCTTCTATATTTCTATGTTTCTATGTTAAGGCCGGTTTCAGCAAAAAATGGCGGCCGCCTCGCTTCTGCCCACTTCCGGAGCGTCCTGTGACGGCTGCCATTTTGGGCAGGTCGGCAGCGTGGCCGTTGCCTGCGCTTGTTAGAAAAATGGTAATGAGGCAGATCGTGACATCAATGAGTGTGCAACTCTGATTTGACGCATGACCTGCCATTTCTGACGTCACCGCTCCATTCATCGCCCTCTCCGAAACACGAACAGCTGAACGTGCACACAGCTGCACGAGGAATCCCCCACCAGCTGTAGTTAAAGGGATCAGTAATCACTTGCAGCTGACCTGCTTTTTTATTACCACTGGCTCTGTGTAAGTTTGTGCAACTGTTTGAAGCTTTCTACTGTTATTCAAAACTGGTGAGGTGACAGGGAGTGGTGCTACAAGTGGAGGAGGCCTTGCTTCTAGTTTCAATGGTTCTGCTCATATCGCTTACTCCCAGTCATGGGGGCTCTTCTTGCAGGCCCCCTCGCGCTGGAGTATGACAGGGAGATGAAGCAAAGGCAGCAAAGACGAGTGCAAGTTGCTCGCAGAGGGAGGAGGTGGAGGGAGAGAAGGGCTCTCAGCAGGAGGCCTTACCCACCTAGGGTCTTCCCAGAGCACTTCTCCTACCTGCACTTAAGCCAGGAGCAGTGTATCCGGAGGCTCCGCTTCACCAAGGAGGTGGTCGCAGAACTCTGCTAGCTCCTGGAACTAGACCTGCAGCCTGAGAGCAGGGCGACAACGGCGCTGCCAGTGGCCCTCAAGATCACTGTGTCCTTCAATTTTTTCAGTACCGGATCCTTCCAGTCTGGAGCAGGAGACAAAGCTAACATCTCTCAGTTCGCCATCCATCGCTGCATCCGGGAGGTCATAGAGGCTCTGTACATCAGAAGAAGAGACTCCATTGTCTTCTCGATGAACAGAGGGAAGCAGGAGGAGCACACACGAGGCTTTGCCAGGATATCTGGCTTCCCCATGGTGCGGGGCGCCATCGACTGCGCACGCGTGGCTTTGCAGGCGCCGCATATCAATCCTAAGGCGTACCGTAACCGCAAAGACTACCACTCACTGAATGTGCAGTGGGTGTGCGACCACACCCAGTGCATCATGATGGTAAATGCCCAGTATCCTGGCAGCAGTCATGATGCCTTCATCCTGCCAGCAATCTTCCAGCCACCATATTGAACTGCTCAGAGACAAGGGCTATCTGCTCTACACCTGGCTGAGGACTCCCCTCCTAAACCCCACCACCTGTGGCCAGCACTCATATAATGAGAGCCATGCTGCCACAAGGAACCTCATCGAGCAGACCATTGTGGTGCTAAAGCAAAGGTTCCGCTGCCTTGACCGCTCTGCAGGAGCCCTCCAATACATGCAGGTTTTCCATTTCATGGTGGTCTGCTGCATCCTCCACAACTTGACCATCATGAGGGTGCAGCCCTTGCCACCACGAGTTCCGTGACCACCTCAGGAGGAGGAGGAAGTGGTGGAGGAGAAGAAAAAGGAGGAGAAAGAGGAGGAGGAAGGGAGGAGGCAGGCAGCAGATCCCCATTCCAGGCAGGCTGTCCATGAGGGCTTCATCAGAATCCAGTTCCCCTGAATGAAACCCCAGATCCCCATTGCTCACCACTTCCCCGGCTTACCATCCCTGTGTCACAGAACATCACAGTGCCCTCTGGGGCACAAAGCTGAAATGATAGCCACCACAAAACAAACATTCCAAATATAATTTATAAATTATTCAATCCAAATCTACATAACAAGGTCAAATAATGACCATTGTGCATCCCCTAAGTATCTGTCTTTCGTATTGCATTGCCTACTCTAGTGCTCGAATGCAGTGCTACCCCAGTGGCTGCAGCATGACTGGCGGAAGGCTGCTGCGTGGCAGCGAACTGAACCTGCATGAGAGCAGTCTGAGCTTCCAGTGCAGCACTCAGACGTTGAGTGGCTTCCACTTGTGCTGCAATGGAAGCTGCAACATCCCCCGTCACACCCTGCATCATGGTTGGGTCCACAAGTGCTCTAATGGAGCTGCTGATCACTTCCATCCTGGAAATCATGGGCTCCAAGCTCCACAGAGAGCACTGTGCAATGTTGGAGCCGGACTCCCTCATGCTCCTTGACACTAAAAAGAGGCTCTCTGGCAGGCCTACCATTGCACCAAGCATTTCTGTGTCCATGCCCATCACCCTTCTTCTGAAGACGATCCCATTGAGGTCATCATCTGAGTCCTGTGCAGCAGAACTTGTACGCAAACTGGCACCAGAGCTACCCTTTAACTATCTCTTCTGGCCAATTAATATCAAGATTGTTGAAACCCCCATGATCATTATTCTATGTTTTTTATTACGTTCCCTAATTTATTTACATATTTCTTCCTCCAACTCCCTTCCACTATTAGGCTGTTCTGCGATCGTACATTTTTCAAGTCAGTAATAAAACATTAATAGTCTGTTTGGTTGGACAATATCTCCACCTGGAAAACAAACACTATGAGGACCAATTTATCCCCCAGTGTTTCTTCTGTGTGCCTGTATTGTTACCGTGACGACATCTTGTGTGATTTGATCAAACGGCTCAGCTTGTTGCCTCATTAGCCGGTCAACACAAGTACAATCTATTACCTAAGTAAGGAATTTTCAGGGCCAGAGTGATCTCCTGGACTGGTTTTAATCACCTAAGGGGCTTCAGAGAGGTGAATTTGCCAGAATTGTTTCCCCCCCAAGTTGACCTGGGTTTTTATCTGTTTTTTTTGTCTCTCCCAGGAGATCCCATGGTTTCGGGCGGGGTGGAGAGTCTAGACGTTGTGATACACAAGGTACCGCAGTTGTGTGGGACAGGCTGGGTGGACCAGAGGATCCATTCCTGTCCGTCGTTGATTGTCTGTTCGTATGCTCCTGGCTCCTGACAAGCACAGGTTTGTCTCTTCTGCATCCGTCAGGCCTCTTTACATAAGGCAGAGAGCATTGAAGAGCCCTGCTTCTCTGGGTCACAGATGTGCACGAACCTTGACCCTGACTTGCTTATTAGAATTCATAAGCCGCACGCTCCAACTGAATGAGTGCTACTGATATTTCACTGCTGCTATCGCTCCACTTATTATGCTGTTGAAAGAAACAACTTTCACTGGATACAACTGTTAATCTTTCATTGTCAGTTCAGCTCACTCTGCAGGGGGAGAGGAGGGAAACGTCCTGTGGTTTGGTTTTAGAAAACAAACCCAAATCTTTCACTCACGGATAATGCCAGGCACAGGTCTTAATCTGGCAGGTTTGTTTCTCCCGCTGCCTGTGTTGGACTGCACCAGGGGCTAAAACAAATTACACCCTTTGTAAGGCAGCACACATCTGCTACTTGGTGCAGTTCCTATCTGGCATTTTCAGGAGCTGCCAACACAGGCTGGGGTCCTGAGGGACTTCAGTCAGCCACGCTTTCACTTCACATAGAGCAAGCTGTTGGCATAGAATGATCAGCAAAAAATTATACCACGGGAAATTTAATGTGCCCTCAAGTGCCTTGCAGCTCCTGATCTTTACAGGCATAATGAGACATAACCCAGTCTTAAAGCCTCCTAGTGTTAAAGATGGCGGAGGCTCAGTGCAAAATAGATTGCAAAACATTTCCATTTTGACAAACAGTCACTTCATCAATATTTAAGTTGAGGGGGTTTATCTGAAAATACAATTTGAAGCAGATTCACGTTTTACCTCTCCGAATGACATGAGATATTTCAGAATTTGAGGAAATTCAGGAGCGAGCTGATTGATTGGAGAGGGATAGATGATTAGGAGATTCATCCCAGCTCCCCATGTATGTGAAGTCTGGCTCACTCGATTTGAAATGGATATTAAACCAATGCAGCTGGTGATTGCTGATTAACCTGGTACCGTTACCCCTCCCTGAAAATAAAACCAAACTCCTGCCTGCCTTGCTCTTTTGTTGGACTTGCAGTATAATAGGGAGTATGTAGGGGCAGTACACTGGAATGTTCCGCTTGGATTACAGAGACCATTGTCTCAACCCAGTTGAAATTTGAAGCAAAAAATAACTTTGAGCTGATTGAATCATTTTTTAGTCACCATAGACTTGTTTCTGTATTTCAGTGGTATTTTGCCCTCAATACTCACCCTTCAGTGAAGTGGTTTGTTTAAAACCAGCCAAAGGGGGTTTGGGTAACACCTTTTATTTAAATAGGAAAGAATTTAATAAGAAATCTGGATTTGATTACAGGATGTTGTTCTCTGATTTTTATTGGAATTCTTTTGCGAATATTCTCGCTTAGTGGGATAACCAATTTATAGAAGTTAAGTCTGTTGAATTTAAAGGTGGACTGCCTTTATTTAAAAACTAGCAGGGGATGCCCGGCGTTGCCAGGGCAATTTTGGGCCGCGCGGTCTCCCTGCCCGTGTTTGTCCCCTCTCTCTCTCCCTCCCTCTCCCCGTCTCCTCTCCTCTCCCTCCCTCCCATCCCTCCCCCTCTCTCTGTCCCTCCCTCCCGTCTCCCTGGGTAGCGCGTCAGGCCCGGTGCCGTTGTGATACCAGTAGTGCGGGGCCTAGTGGTTGAGGGCCGGCCGGGATCTTGGGCGGAGACGGACCCGAGCTGAGCTCCCCAGGGGATTGCGTGGTTGACGGCCGGCAGCTGCAGCTCGCCCGGCCGTTGCGTGTCTCGAGCCTAGCGCTTGAGGCCCAGCCGGGCTCTCAGGGCGAGACGGACCCGAACTGAGCTCCCCCGAACTCACCTGCCGCTCCCAGAGTCGCAATGTGGGGGTTTCTTTGGCTGGTGCTGTCCCTGTGGGGATGAAAAAAATGGCGGCGAAGTTTAGGGAGACTGGAGGATTAGGTCCCACCCGTGACGCACCGATTGGTCAACCATCAGGTCACTGAACTGTAGGATTGGTCAAGCAGCACGTCACTCAACGCTAATGAGAGGTAGGATTGGTCAACTGCTAATGAGTGGATTTTTGAGGATTTTTGAACGTTTTTTGTATACTGTCGGAACAATTTTTGTCTGACGAAAAAATAAATACACCTATGAGAATCCCCTAATGATATAACATATGTGTAGGTACGCTCTATAACTTTTGATTGTATAGCCGGACAGACAGGGAGATGGAAAGACGGAAAGACGGACCGTTTCATATATTTAAAATTAAACCTTGGCAAACACTGCGCAGTGCGACTAATTGGATTGCTCTTAAAAGAGCCAGCACAGGCACGATGGACCGAATGGCCTCCTTCTGTGCTGTGAGATTCTATGATGGATTTTGGTACAATTTACATCACTATCAGCTTTTCACCATATAACTTGGGTGAAGGAATAGAGAGCTGTACATCCGAGTTCCAATTGGAAATCCAGCAGACTGGGAGAGCTCTAAAAAAGAACAGATGGATACAAAGAAAGTATTACGAGGTGAGAAAAGGAGAATGAAAATAAATTGAGAGGATATCAAAACTAAAATAAAAGTTTTTATAAATATATAAGAGAAAGAGAGTGGTAAAGGGGATTGTGGACAATGTTCCCGCTAAGCTGTGTGGTGGTCCTGTGCAGCTGTGTGGAGGTCCCATGCAGCTGTGTGGAGGTCCCGTGCAGCTGTGTGGCGGCCCCGTGCAGCTGTGTGGAGGTCCTGTGCAGCTGTGTGGCAGTCCCGTGCAGCTGTGTGGAGGTCCCGTGCAGCTGTGTGGAGGTCCCGTGCAGCTATGTGGAGGTCCCGTGCAGCTGTGTGTTGGTCCCATGCAGCTGTGTGGTGGAACTGTGCAGCTGTGTGGAGGTCCTGAGCAGCTATGTGGCAGTCCCGTGCAGCTGTGTGGCAGTCCCGTGCAGCTGTGTGGATGTCCCATGCAGCTGTGTGGTGGCCCCGTGCAGCTGTGTGGAGGTCCTGTGCAGCTGTGTGGCAGTTCCGTGCAGCTGTGTGGTGGTCCCGTGTAGCTGTGTGGTGGTCCCGTGCAGCTGTGTGGTGGTCCCATGCAGCTGTGTGGAGCTCCCGTGCAGCTGTGTGGAGGTCCCGTGCAGCTGTGTGGAGGTCCCATGCAGCTGTGTGGCAATCCCGTGCAGTGGTGTGCGGGTCCTGTGCAGCTGTGTGGAGGTCCAGTGCAGCTGTGTGGCGGTCCCGTGCAGCTGTGTGGTGGTCCCATGCAGCTGTGTGGAAGTCCCGTGCAGCTGTGTGGTGGTCCCGTGCAGCTGTGTGGAGGTCCCGTGCAGCTGAGTGGCAGTCCTGTGCAGCTGTATAGTGGTCCTGTGCAGCTGTGTGGAGGTCCCGTGCAGCTATGTGGCGGTCCCGTGCAGACTGCTTACTGGCTTTGAATGGGAGATTTTGCGCATATGCTAAATTTTGAATGGGCTATGCAGCCCATTAAAGGGACTGCACACCCAAAAATAATTAGTGGAACTTTGATTGTGGGCCCTTTAAAGACAATTGCAGGTGATAGTATAATGGACAATAATGAAATGGCAAACTTGTTAAATGAATTCATTTTATCCATGTTCACAGTGGGGAAAAGGATAAAATACCAACAGTACAAGGGAACCTAAATATAGTCAAGGGGAGTAATATTGTGGATTTATATAAGTAAAAAATTGTAATGGAGAAAACAATGTGACTCAAGCTAGACAAATCTCCAGAACCTAATGGTTTCCACCCCATTATATTAAAAGAAATAGGTGTGGAAATTGCAGATACATTAGTTATAATTTGCCAAAGCCCTCTAGATTCGGAAATTGTGCCTTTGTATTGGAAAATTGCAAATGTCATTCCATTAATAAGGGTGGGAGAAACCAGGAAACTACAGACATCAATTGTAGGGAAGTTACTGGAATGTATCATCAGAGACAGAGTGACTGAGCACTTAGACAGGTATCAGTTGATCAAAGAGCATCTGGATTTGTGCAGAGCAGGTCCGGTCTGACTAATTTAGTTGAATTGTTTGAGGAGGTCACTAATGTGGTAGATAAGGGAGTGTAAAGGATGTTGTTTATATGGACTTCAAGAAAGCATTTAGAAACTTCCATACAAGAGATTTTTTAGCAAATATGAGAGTGCATGGAATTGAAGGTAGCCTTGAGACATGGGTCGCTAATTGATTGGGAGGTAGGGGACTGAGAGTAGGGACAGGCTCAAGGGGCTGAATGGCCTACCACTGTTCCTATAAAAGGCATATGTTACTGAAGAGGAATGGTTTAGTGCATAAAGAGGTGAAGTTAAAGCCACATTTGAATGACATTGACTGGGAATTTCATTGTAGATGCTACCTCTCTGCCATTTGCACATTTAACGGGTAATTTCTGCTATACCTCCGGTGAAGTTCTGGCAGTGGAGTAGGAGCAGCTCTGAGGAAATTGATGGCCCACTTTATTTGATTACTACTGGACAACCCACAGAAAGCTGGAACAAAGCAACTTTTCCCTTAGGGGTGTTGGAGTCAACAGAAATCAACAGGCTGAGACTTTTCTTTAAGCAAAAACAAAACGTGTCTTACTTTAATCAATCTCCACGAGGTCTGCAGGCTCAGCCCCATGCAGGGGCTATGATGTCATCACGCAACCAACGTCATGACGTCATCACGTTCCCGATGCTCTTAAAGGGACCCTGCACCAATAACCCAACCCAGCATGTACATATCACAACATTGCTATACAAGGTGAATTATGTTTAGGTATAGCATTGGCTATACATTGTGTTACTGTCCCTATGTGGTCTCCGCCACATACGTCCCCCCAGAATTCACTAGTACTGGCAATGTCAGCCGTTGGGGGGGCCGGATCACACGGTTGGAACGGCTCCTCAATTCCGGGGTGGGGAATGGGGTGTTCATTGGAGGGACCTCGGGCGCTCGGTGGTGAAATGAGGGTGTGGAAACCGGAGGTCGGCCCCGTCTCGGGGGCTGTGCCAACTCAACGGGTCGGTCCAGATCCAGGTGGGCCGGCTTAAGACGGTCCACGGAAATGCTCACCGCCGACATCCACGACGAAGGTCTTGTCCCCGGTTACCAGGACGTGGAATGGTCCATCGTAGGGTGGCTGAAGAGGTCCCCGGTGGGCGTCGTGGCGGATGAAAACGTACTCTGCCGCATGAAGGTCGAGCGGAACATGGGACTGCGGGAGGCCGTGCTGCGATGTGGGCACCGGAGCGAAAACCTTGGCGTTGCCCAGAAGGTCAGACCGTTGACGGGCTGCGGACCAAGGTTCCGTTGCGTTGGGGACGAAGTCCCCAGGAACCCACAGCGGCTGGCCGTAGATTAGCTCGGAGGACAAGGATTGGATGTCCTCCTTGGGAGCGGTCCTGAGTCCCAGCATGACCCACGGGAGTCTGTCGATCTAGCCGACGTCCCGATGGCTGGCTCGGAGCGCGGCCTTCATGGAGCGATGAAGCTGTTTGCACAGCCTGTTAGCCTGAGGCTGGTAAGCTGTGGTGCGGTGGAGTTTCAACCCGAGGCCTCGGGCGAGAGCTCTGACATGAACTGGGGCCCCCGGTCGGAGGAAATGTCAGATGGTGCGCCGAACCGGGCGACCCAAGTGCTGATGAACGCCCGAGCCACATCGGCGGCCGTCGCTGAAGACAGCGGGATGGCTTCCGGCCATCGGGTGGTTCTGTCGACCATTGTGAGGAGGTGGGTGAACCCGCGGGAGGGCAGCAGGGGCCCCACCAGGTCCACGTTAACGTGGTCGAACTGCCTCTCGGGCACCGCGAAAGGCGCCAACGGGGCCTAAGTATGGCAATGTACTTTTGAGCGTTGGCATACCACGCAGGTGCTGGCCCAGTCACGAACGTCTTTCCTGAGCCCGTGCCAGACAAACTTGGCCGCCACCAGCTTCTGTAATGGCTTCCTGCCCGGGTGGGAAAGATTATGGACGGCGTTGAATACTTGCCGTCTCCACCCTTCGGGCACGACGGGACGTGGCTGCCCAATGGAGACATCACACAGGAGTGTGGTGCCGGCAGCGTCAAACGTGATGTCTGCTAGTTGAAGGCCCGTGACCGCCGTCCTGTAGGCCTGGACGTCCAGGTCGGAGACCTGGTCAGCCGCCATGCGGGTGTAGTCGATGCCGAGGTGCACGGCGCTGCCAATGGTTCGGGAGAGACAGTCGGCGACGGGGTTGTCTTTCCCAGCTACATGCTGGATGTCCGTTGTAAACTCCAAAATGAAGGCCAACTGGCATTGCTGACGGGCCGACCACGGCTCGGAGGCTTTGGCCATGGTGAAGGTCAATGGCTTGTGGTCCACAAACGCCGTAAACGGACGGGCCTCCAGCAGGAAACGGAAGTGTCGGACGGCGAGGTAGATGCCGAGAAGCTCGCGATCAAAGGTGCTGTACTTCCGTTCGTTGGGGCGGAGCTGCCGGCTGAAGAAGGCGAGCGGCTGCCGGGCGCCGTTGACCCACTGTTCATGGACGGCGCTGACCGCATAGTCCGAGGCATCGGTGGTGAGAGCGATCGGCGCATCGGACAACGGATGCGCCAGCATGGTCGCGTTAGCCAGGGCCCTTTTCGTGTCTGTGAAAGAATTGGCCATCTCATCAGACCAGTTGACGGCGAGTTTGTCGGGCTTGCCTTTGAGGGCCTCGTAAAGGGGCCGCATAAGCTGGGCTGCTCGGGGGACGAAACGATGGTAAAAGTTCACCATGCCCAAAAACTCCTGCAGGGCCTTCACGGTGAGGGGTCGCGGGAAGTCCATCACGGCCTCCACTTTCGATGGGAGTGGCACCACCCCGTCCTTCGTGATGCGGTGCCCGAGAATGTCGATTGAGGACAGCCCGAACAGGTACTTGGCCGAGTTGACGATTAGGCCGTGTCGGCTGAGTCGTTCGAAAAGAGTCCAGAGGTGGGACACATGTTCCATCCTGGAGGCGCTGGCGATGAGGATGTCATCCAGGTATACGAACAGGAACGTCAGGTCCCATAACACGGTGTCCATTAGGCGTTGAAAAGCCTGTGCGGCGTTTTTGAGGCCGAATGGCATGCGGAGAAATTCCAATAACCCGAACGGGGTGATCACCACGGTTTTCGGGATGTCCTGCGGCCGGACAGAGACCTGGTGGTAACCCCGGAGGAGGTCCACTTTCGAGAATATCACTTTCCCGGCCAGGCGGGCGGAAAAGTCCTGGATGTGTGGAATCGGATAGCGGTCGGGGGTCGTCGCGTCATTGAGGTGCCGGTAGTCCCCGCATCGGCGCCACCCGCTGCCTGGTTTCGGGGCGATGTGGAGGGGCGAAGCCCATGGACTGTTCAACCGGCGGATGATGCTGAGGCGCTCCATGGTGTCGAACTCGGCTTTGGCGATAGCGAGCCTCCCCGGGTCAAGGCATCGAGCGTAGGCGTAGACGGGCGGACCGATGGTCGAAATGTGGTGTTCTACCCCGTGTTTAGTGGCAGCGGATGAAAACATGGGCTTCGTAAGGTCCGGGAACTGGGCGAGGAGGCGGGAAAACTCGTCGGAGGCCGAGAGTGCGCTGGACAACTGTGTCGTGCTGGACCTGCTGAGGGAACACAGGAGCGAGCTGAAGGTTTCCGCGTTGATGAGACGTCAGTTCTTGACGTCCACCAAAAGGGCATTGGTGCAGAGGAAGTCAGCGCCGAGAAGGGGGTTGGACACTTTTGCTGTGACAAAGTCCCAGGTTAACCGTTGCCCGCCAATACAAAGTGCCACGTTCCGTTTCCCGAAGGTGCGGATGGAACTGCTGATGGCGGCTTTGAGGACGGGGCCATGATTCCCCCCTTGAATGTCTATGGCTGACGTGGGCAGGATGCTCACCTGGGCGCCCGTGTCGCAAAGGAAACGACGTCCGGAGTCGGTGTCTGTAATAAACAACAAACTGCCTGAACGGCCGACAGCCATAGCAGCCGACGAGTGTTCTTTAGTTTGCTTCAACGCGGGAAAACTGCACGGGGGCCGGCACTTCCTGGCTTTGGGGCCGAACTGCGCATGGTAGAGGCTTGAGGGTTGCCGCCGTTGGGCTGTAACAGTGGGGGCAGGGCTCCGCGTGGCCGCACAGTACTGTTGCCCAGCAGATAAAAATTTGTCGGCCTCTTTGGCCAGGCCACGGAAATCGGTAGTGGAAGAGTTGGCTGACGCCGACCGTACCTGACCTGGCAGCTGTTGGAGGAACAGTTCCTTGAAGAGGAAGCACGGCGTGTGTGTGCCCAAGAGGGCCAGCATGTGGTCCATCATCTCCGAGGGCTTGGAGTCGCCAAGCCCGGGTAGAGAGAGAAGCCAGCGTGCGCGTTTGGCTTCGGTGAGTCCGAAAGTTCGTAAGAGGTGCGCCTTCAGCGTTTCGTATTTGTTGAGCTCCGGGGGGTTTTCGAGCAGGTTCACGATTCTGGATGCGGTGCAGCTACCGAGAGCAGAGATGACGTAATGGTACCTCGTGTCGTCCGCGGTGATGTCCCGGATCGCAAATTGAGCCTCAGCCTGGGCGAACCAAGCGGCAGCCTGTTGTTCCCAAAACTCGGGTAATTTAACAGAAACGGCGTTCGCCGCCATTTCAGATGAGGTCTTTGGAATCGTCCAAAAGAGCAGCGGGGTCACCAATGTTGGGGTCGACAGAAATCAACAGGCTGAGACTTTTCTTTAAGCAAAAACAAAACGTGTCTTACTTTAATCAATCTCCACAAGGTCTGAAGGCTCAGCCCCGTGCAGGGGCTATGATGTCATCACGCAACCGACGTCATGATATCATCACGTTCCCGACGCTTTTAAAGGGACCCTGCACCAATAACCCAACCCAGCATGTACATATCACAACATTGCTATACAAGGTGAATTATGTTTAGGTACATATAACAGCATTGGCTGTACATTGTGTTATTGTCCCTATGTGGTCTCCGCCACAGGGGGTCAATTTAACTTTTTATCACCGGGTAGTAGAGAATCGGCTGCAAATTTTACCCCTCTCCCATCGACCATTTTACTCCCAGTGATAAAAGTTAAAATGGCCTCCATTATTGATGCTGTGGGTGGAGCTATGGGGATTTGCAGCTACTGGATCGTAGGCACCTCCATCTGGTGGTAGACATGTGCAGCTGCAGGAGTCACAGGTCACTTTGTAATGAGAAAATCCTATCGAGATGCCAAACAGCATATTGATGTTCAAATAAGGAGTGTGCAACATAAAAAGCAAATGTAATATGTTATAGATGATTATATTGGTCTATTAATTTGCAGAGATTCATTTTAAAGTTCTTATATAATTTTAAAAGTCCCATTTGGGATTTACAAGCTGCAGAAATGAATTTTATTGAAAGTGAGAGGGAAAGATTTATAATTTCACAAGGTTAGTTAATGAAAATTAGATTTTCCTGCCTGCTTTTTCCATAGGATCATTCCTGATGAAAAAATACTAACAAAAAAGTATTCCCATACTTACCAAATATGTGGTGTCAGGTGCAAAAAATGCAATTTGCTGTTTATCGCTGTGCATGACCATATTTTTAAATTGGAGTGTCTTTGGAAAAAACATATCAGCCCTACAATTTCTAGCCCTTTTGGCATCTGTGCATGAAGCATTAAAGAATAATTTCAATTCTCAGATAAAAACAGCACTGCTGTCTGGTCACTGCTCTGCTCTCCCCGATTGATATAGACTTTGCCTGTGTTCCATTATATTGCTATTCCATTTATTTATCCCCACAAAATTCAATTTTATGAGTGCTGATCTACATTGAAAGCACAGGCTTGAATATTTGTTGCTACATTGAAACACATACTTCAACAGTGATATCAGAAGCTGTTCAGAAGAAATTGTAATCTAAAAACAGGCTAAACGTTTGAATATTAGGATTTGAAAGGAGGCTATCACACACACTCGCACACAGAGGAGAATCTGATCTTCTGCGTTCCGCATCAGAAGAAGTAAAAACATGAAATCTTCGACCTCAAGTGCAGGGATAATGGACAAACTGCAACAACATCAACAACTTGCATTTATATAGTGACTGTAACACGGTAAAATGTCCCAAGGCGCTTCACCGGAGCGTAATCAGACAAAATTTGACACAGAGCCATTAGAAGACATTAGGGAAAAAGCTTGGTCAAAGAGATAGATGTTAAGGAGCACCTTAAAGGAGGAGAGAGAAGTAGCGAGGCTGAGAGGTTTAGGGAGGGAATTCCAGAGCTTAGGGTCGAGGCAGCTGAAGGCACAGCCACCAATGGTGGAGTGATGTAAATAAGGGATGCGCAAGAGATCGTGGAGGGTTGTAAGGATGGAGGATGTTACAGAGAAAGGAAGTGACGAGGCCATGGAGGGATTTGAAAACCAGGATGAGACGTTTTATCTTTAGACACCTGCAGAGTATTTTTATAGCCATCGATCCTTCTAGAAAACTTCAGCAGTGACAGATCTTTTCCAATCACAGTGTTTAGCAATATTATCTGTACTTTACAGAGCAGTCTGGAGACAGAAACAAATTATTCTGCACATGTCTGAGCAGAGGAACTTTCTCTCGAGGCATGACTGCAAAGGATGAGAGTGAAAGATAATAGATTAATTAAGACAAAACTGCAAAGCCACCTTGGGTAACAAATTTAGGATTAAAATTTTAATGACTACCTTATCTTTCAGAATTTATATCAAACAAGAACTGGGGTTTTGAAGCTCGTTAATTCAAAGTTACTGCTACTAAAAAAAATGTCAGTCCCTGAGATAAAAGCAGATTGGCAGAGTTTCTAACAGGGGATTAGCATCATTTGAACAATACAAATTGTATTTCAAGGGCTGGAGGTTTTAATTTGTCTGGTGGCTGCCAAATGCCTGTAGTGCTCGGAGAAGTAATGAAGTAGGACCCCTTGGCATCACGTTGGGCCATTGGTGTAAAGTAGATGCAGGAGACGTGTGATCTTAACACCCCGGGCCTCACTTGAACCTCACCGAACCCAAACGGGCATCCCAGGGCAGCGCACTGATGTCGGGCCATAGGAGTGACTGTCGGCTGGGATACCGGTGGCAGCTGCAGGTACGTCCTGAGAGCAGGTGCCGGGTGGGGTGAGGGGGAATGTGGGGTGGGAGAGGGGTAGTGTGGGGAGGGGGAGGGGGAGTGTGGGAAGGTGGAGGGGGAGGGGGAGTGTGGGGAGGGTGAGGGGGAGTGTGGGGAGTTGGAGGAGTAGGGGGAGTGTGGGGAGTTGGAGGGGTAGGGGGAGTGTGGGGAGGGGAAGTGTGGGGGGGAGTGGGGGAGGGGAGGGGAGGGGGAGTGTGGGGAGGGGGAGGGGGTGTGTGGGGAGGGTGAGTGTGGGGAGGGGGAGTGTGGGGAGGGTGAGGGGTGTAGTGTTCGAGTATCAATAATATGCGGACTGCAGGGGAACAATAATAACAGGTATTTACTGAACAGAGGGTAACTTAAGACTGAAGTACGGAAGCCTGCTATGGCTTTATATACAGGTGTGGTCACTGCCGGTACTGCAGTATAAAATCAGTTCTTCTCTTAAAGGTACATACAAAACAAGGGGGAGTGTGGGGAGGGTGAGGGGGATTGTGGGGAGAGAGAGGGGCAGGGGAGGGGGAGCGTGGGGAGGGGGAGGGGGAGTATGGGGAGGGGGTGGGGGAGTGTGGGGAGAGAGAGGGTGAGGGGAGTGGGAGGGGGAGGGTGGGGAGGGGAGGGGGGTGTGGGGAGAGAGAGGGGGAGGGGAGGGGGTGGGGGAGTGTGGGGAGGGGAGGGGTTGGGGGAGTCTGGGGAGAGGGAGTGTGTGGAGGGGGAGTGGGAGTGTGGGGAGATAGGGGGAGGGGAGGGGGTGGGGAAGTGTGGGGAGATGGAGTGTGGGGAAGGGGGAGTGGGAGTGTGGGGAGGTGGAGGGGGTGGGGGACTGTGGGGAGGGGACGGGGTGTGTGGGGAGGAGGAGTGTGGGGAGGGGAGGGGGAGTGTGGGGAGGGGGAGTGTGGGGAGGGGGAGGGGAAGTGTGGGGAGGGGGAGGGGGAGGGAGAGGGTGTGTGTGGGGAGGGGAGGGGAGGGGTGAGTTGGAGTGTGGGGAGGGGGGGTGAGGTGGAGTGTGGGGATGGGGAGTGTGGGGAGGGGAGGAGTGAGCTGGAGTGTGGGAAGGGGGAGGGGAGGGTGAGTGCAGGGAGGGGAGGGGGAGTGTGGGGAGGGGAGGGGGAGGGGGAGTGTGGGGAGTGGGAGGGGGAGGGGAGTGTGTGGAGTAGAGGGGTGAAGCAGAGTGTGGGGAGGGAGAGGGTGAGGTGGAGTGTGGGGAGGGGAGGAGTGAGCTGGAGTGTGGGGAGGGAGAGGGGTGAGGTGGAGTGTGGGGAGGGGGAGGGGGAGGGGGAGTGTGGGGAGGGGAGGGGGAGTGTGGGAGGGGAGGGAGAGGGTGAGGTGGAGTGTGGGGAGGGGAGGAGTGAGATGGAGTGTGGGGAGGGAGAGGGGTGAGGTGGAGTGTGGGGAGGGGGAGAGGTGAGGTGGAGTGTGGGGAGGAGGAGGGGAGGGGAGGGGAAGGGGGCGAGTGCGGAGGGGAGGGGAAGGGGGAGTGTGGGGAGGGAAGGGTTGAGCCGGAGCGTGGGGAGGGGGAGGGGGAGGGGAAGGGGTAGTGTGTGGAGGGGGAGGGGGAGTGTGGGGAGCGGGAGGGGGAGTGTGGGGAGGGTGAGTGGTGAAGTGTGTAGTGATCAATAACATGTCATTCTGTGGCGGACACTAGGTGGAGCAGTACCGCTGTATATAGCTGTATGTATAAGACTACATTACCCATGAGGCTAGGCTACCCACAAGGCAGCAGTCAAGATGGAAGCCTCTACAAGATGCTGTACCTAGTCCACATGGCTCAATAAAGTAACGAGCAAAAGCTAGCTGTGTTCATAATAAGAATGTCCAGTTATTAATGAACATAACAAAGTGGAGTGTGGGGAGATGGAGGGTTGAGGCGGCGTGTGGGGAGGGGGAGAGCTGAAGTGGAGTGTGGGGAGATGGAGGGTTGAGGCGGAGTGTGGGGAGGGGGAGGGTGAGGGGAAGGGGGAGTGTGGGGAGGGGGTGGGGAGAGGTTTGGGGGAGTGTGGGGAGAGGGAGTGTTACTGCGGTTTGTGGGGAGGAGGTGGGGTGAAGTGGACTGTGGGGAGATGGAGAGGTGAGGTGGAGTGTGGGGTGGGGGAGGGGTGAGGCGGAGGGGGAAGGGTGAGGCGGAGTTTGGGGAGGGGGGGGTGAGGCTGAGGGTGGGAGGGGAGAGGAGTGAGCCAAGTTTCCTGCTCCTGATCACTATGTTGCGATCCTTGCTGGATGTGAGGGCACCTGGTGAATGCAGGATTGGGCTCAATCTGTGATGCCTTCCACAGTTGAATAGCACTCACTGCCCAGACATATAAAGTGAAAGGGCTTGGAATGCCTATCTGGTACTCCAGCTTGAGTGAGTGCCTTAAACAGAGGAAGATATAAAACTGGAGGAGAACCTAAATAAATATGTAGCCAGTATTTGAACACCAGTGATTTGTAAAGCCCCATACCCAAGTAGAGAATGAAAATAAAGCCAGCAGTATAACTCTGGCCTCCCAGCTGTCAGCAGGTAGCTCTCTCAGAACAGGTACATGCCCGTCAGAAATGCCCTGAAAGTAATTTGGATTGTTCTGCTACTGAAATTAAGAAAACATCCATAGTTTAACAACTCAGGAAACACAAGGCGAAAAGGGAAGCTGTCCCAGAAAAATAGTAGTTAAAGGATCTTGCTACGAAAAGCAAATTACTGCGGATGCGGGAAATCTGAAATAAAACGCTGGAAACACTCAGCAGGTCAGACAACATCAGTGGAGAGAGAACCAGAGTTAACATTTTAGGTCTATGACCCTTCGTCGCAGCTGCAAGATGTAACATCGCCCGTCTCCACCCTTGCCTCAACCCACCTGCTGCTGAAGCCCTCATCCATGCCTTTGTTACCTCTAAACTCGACTATTCCAATGCTCTCCTCCCGCCTTGCACCCTCCATAAACTGGATACAATACTGGAAAGTGTGAGGTTATGCACTTTGGCAGGAAAAATCATAGAGCAAGTTATTACCTTAATGGCAAGAAACTGGAAAGTACTGTAGTACAAAGGGATCTGGGGGTCCTGGTGCACGAAACTCAAAAAGTTAGTATGCAGGTGCAGCAAGTAATCAAGAAGGCCAATGGAATGTTGGCTTTCATTGCTAGGGGGATAGAATATAAAAATAGGGAGGTATTGCTGCAGTTATACAAGGTATTGGTGAGACCGCACCTGGAATACTGCATACAGTTTTGGTGTCCATACTTAAGAAAAGACATAATTGCTCTCGAGTCAGTACAAAGAAGGTTCACTCGGTCAATCCCGGGGATGAGGGGGTGGTCATATGAGGAGAGGTTGAGTAGATTGGGACTCTACTCATTGGAGTTCAGAAGAATGAGAGGCGATCTTATTGAAACATATAAGATTGTGAAGGGGCTTGATCGGGTGGATGCGGTGAGGATGTTCCCAATGATGGGTGAAACTAGAACTAGGGGGCATAATCTTAAAATAAGGGGCTGCTCTTTCAAAACTGAGATGAGGAGAAACTTCTTCACTCAGAGGGTGGTAGGTTTGTGGAATTTGCTGCCCCAGAAAGCTGTGGAAGCTACATCATTAAATAAATTTAAAACAGAAATAGATAGTTTCCTGGTACCGGGGGTGTTGCTGCTGCTCAGGAAGGGAGGAAAAAGAGTGGGAGAGCAATAGTGGTAGGGGATTCTATTGTAAGGGGAACAGATAGACGGTTCTGTGGCCGTAGACGTGACTCCAGGATGGTTTGTTGCCTCCCTGGTGCCAGGGTCAAGGATGTCACTGAATGGCTGCAGGGCATTCTGAAGGGGGAGGGTGAACAGGCAGAGGTCGTGGTTCACATTGGGACCAACGACATAGGTAGGAAGAGGGATGAGGTCCTGCAACAAGAATTTAGGGAGCTAGGTAGCAGATTAAAGAGCAGGACCTCAAAGGTTGTAATCTCTGGATTACTCCCGGTGCCACGTGCTAGTGAGTATAGGAATAGGAGGATAGAGCAGATGAATGCGTGGCTAAAGAGTTGGTGCAGGAGGGAGGGCTTTAGTTTCCTGGATCACTGGGCCTGCTTCTGGGAAAGGTGGGACTTGTACAAGTCGGACGGGTTACACCTGAACCAGAGCGGGACAAATATCCTTGCGGCGAGGTTTGCTAGCACTGTTCGGGGGGGTTTAAACTAAAATGGCAGGGGGTTGGGAACCTGAGCAGGGAGACAGAGGAAAGGAAAACAGGGATAAAAGCAAAAGATAGGAAGGAGAAAAACAAAAGTGGCAGTCAGAGAAATCAACGGTTTAATCAAACGTGGCCACAGTAAATAATAATTCTAATAGGTCTAAGAGCATTAAAAAAACAAGCCTGAAGGCGTTGTGTCTTAATGCGAGGAGCATTTGTAATAAGGTGGATGAATTGGCTGCGCAAATAGAGGTAAACGAATACGATTTGGTTGGGATTACAGAAACGTGGCTCAAGGATGGCCAAGACTGGGAACTCAACATCCAGGGGTATTCGATATTCAGGAAAGATAGGCAAAAAGGAAAGGGAGGTGGGGTAGCATCACTGGTTAAAGAAGGGATTAGTACAATTGTAATGAAGGATATTAGCTCTGATGATGTGGAATCTGTATGGGTAGAATTGAGAAATACTAAGGGGAAAAAAACATTAGTTGGAGTGGTATATAGACCTCCAAACAGTAAGGTGAAGGTTGGGGATGGCATTAAAAGGGGAATTAAAGAAGCGTGCAATAAGGGCACAGCAGTCATCATGGGTGACTTTAATCTACATATAGATTGGGCCAACCAAATTAGTAACAATACTGTGGAGGAGGAATTCCTGGAGTGTTTATGGGATGGTTTCCTGGACCAATATGTCGAGGAACCAACCAGAGATCAGGCCATCTTAGACTGGGTATTATGCAACGAGAAAGGATTAATTAGCAATCTTGTTGTACGAGGCCCTTTGGGTCGGAGCGATCATAATATGATCGAATTCTTCATTAAGATGGAGAATGAAGTAGTTGACTCAGAGACAAGGGTCCTCAATTTAAATAAAGGAAACTACGATGGTCTGAGGAGTGAGTTAGGTAGGATTGAGTGGGGAATGGCGCTCAAAGGGTTGATGGTGGATAGGCAATGGCAAACATTCAAAGACCGAATGGATGAGCTACAGAATTTGTTCATCCCAGTTTGGCGTAAAAATAAAACAAAAAAGGTGACTCAACCGTGGCTAACAAGGGAAATTAGGGATAGCATAAGATCCAAGGAGAGAACATATAAATTGGCTAGAAAAAGCAATAATCCTGAGGATTGGGAGCAGTTTAGGAGTCAACAAAGGAGGACAAAGGGATTAATTAAGAAAGGGAAAATAGAATATGAGAGTAAGCTATCAGGGAACATAAAAACTGACTGTAAAAGCTTTTATAGATATGTGAAGAGAAAAAGATTAGTGAAGTCAAGCGTAGGTCCCTTACAGTCAGAATCAGGGGAATTTATAATGCGAAACAAGGAAATGGCAGACCAACTAAATGCATACTTTGGTTCTGTCTTCACAAAGGAGGACACAAATAACCTCCCAGAGATGCCGGGGAACATAGGGTCTGATGAAAGAGAGGAACTGAAAGAAATCAGTATTTGTAGGAAAATGGTGTTAGGAAAATTGATGGGACTGAAGGCCAATAAATCCCCAGGGCCTGATGGTCTACATCCCAGGGTACTTAAGGAAGTGGCCCTAGAGATAGTAGATGCATTACTGATCATCTTCCAGAACTCGATAGACTCTGGAACGGTACCCATGGATTGGAGGGTAGCTAATGTTACCCCACTATTCAAAAAAGGTGGTAGAGAAAAAGCGGGGTATTATAGACCGATAAGCCTGACATCGGAAGTGGAAAAATGCTAGAGTCTATTATAAAAGATGTAATAGCAGAGCACTTGGAAAGCAGTGACAGGATCGGACAAAGTCAACATGGATTTACAAAAGGTAAATCATGCTTGACTAATCTACTGGAATTTTTTGAGGATGTAACTGGTAAAATAGATAAGGGAAAACCTGTGGATGTGGTGTATTTGGACTTTCAGAAGGCTTTCGATAAGGTCCCACACAAGAGATTAGCGTGCAAAATTAAGGCACATGGGATTGGGGGCAAGGTATTGATTTGGATAGAGAACTGGTTGGCGGACAGAAAGCAAAGAGTTGGAATAAACGGGTCGTTTTCCGAGTGGCAGGCAGTGACTAGTGGGGTACCGCAAGGATCTGTAGGGGGTTTCTCTTGCTCTTTCTGGTCTCCTGCCAGGCTTCGTGCAATAATTACCCTTGAGTGGTTCGACCCACTCCCCCTACGGTTCTAGACCTTGGACTTAGGTGCAGAGAACAGTAGTGCAGAGAAAGAACTCAATAGACCAGGTTGAATAGCACGAAATGGATGCTTTTATTTTTAAACAGTTTGAAGCATTACAAAATACATGTCATAGGCACAGATTAAAGTTACTACAATCATGCACAAATTTATGAACTTGACTCTATGGAAATGGGGAACACATGGCACATCGTAAAAGGGGAAACACATTACGATTTCCCTTAACTCCCTCCCCTATACCTAAACTAAGTTTCGACCTGGGGAACTTGGGATCATGCTCACCACTCTCGAAATCGCGAGAAAGGGGGTTCGCAGCCTTTTTGGCACCGCTTTCCGTCGTCACGTGGATTTGGAAACTTCTGGCGCAGTCGATATTCTCTCCTCCCTCGAGGCGGTGGGGTAGACCCAGCCTCGATGAGCGCTCGTTAAGGTTGAGATCTACTAAGTCGATTTGGGTTCATGGAACAGACCCAGATGCAGGCTATGCACTTGGGAGAATCTTGTGGCCTAGATCGCCAGTCCTCCAGAGGGTTTCTTCTCCGTCGGCCTGGGTCATCGATGATCTCCCGGCCCCAGTACCCGGGCCACCCCCGTCGTCTTCTCGTCGTGGCCGAGCCTTGTTTGGCTGAACACCGACCACGTTGTCCTTTTACCGAAACCGTCCGTCTTTAAAAAGACGAAAACGTTTTCATCGATCTGCCGAAGTGGAAGAGGCGCCGATCCGGGCACCGTCCACCCTTCGTTCGTTCCTCGTAGAAGAAAGTTCTTGAAGAAATGGAAGCCTGAAGTCGCCCAACAAGAAGCCGTGGCAGTGAAGAAGAAGTTGTTCAAGTAACCCGAAGTCCGAAGTAACTTAGATGGACTTTCAATCCATAGTTATACTCTTTTGGGACAGTCTTATCTCCCGCCAAATCATAGTCCTGTCTTTGTATTAACTTTGGCGGGCAGAAATCTCTGCAGGGGCGCTTTGTCTTGTAACGGAGCCGGTGATAACTTAAACTGGCCTTCCTGGCCGATAATGTCTTTCAATGTCTTTTGCATTGTCACCGTGGCTCGGTTCGCATATTGATCGGTCCGGACATTTTCCTTGATGGCTGCTAAACGGTTTTTCCTTTGTACGATAAATGGGTATAAGTGTTTTTACATTGTCCGCCCATATCTTGATGGGCCCCATCCTGTACTTATAATCCATTGAATATGTATGCTGTTGCTCTGAGTTTCGGTTCCCAGAGACTGGCTTTCGTGGGCTCACTGTCTTCAATCCACAAGCCTGTCTGGCTTGCAGTAACAGAAATAAAATGGTTCATAAACTGATCACGGGGCCTGGCGGCCATTTTGTATGCCCTTTTATCAAAGGTTTTTCTGTGCAAGCTTACTTTGGTCAATAAACAGTCTTATTTTATCCAGTTTTCTTGCGTGATTTTTGCTGAAAATTGCGAATCTTACAGGCCCCCCTGTGATACTGATAGCTTGCTTAAAGTATCAATAATCCTTGATGAGCAAATTTTCCCTGATTCCCCACATCCAAACATTCCTGGCACTTAACTATCGATGCCCCTCACGACACATGCAGTTCCCATTTCCGGAGAAAATGAAAATTACCTCATGCACATTTGGAATCATAGACAGCAAATCTTAAACTATAACACCTTCACCTGTCAGATGGGCAGGGGTTGATACCCTTTTGCGCCATCTGCATGCATCTTTTATTAATCCAAAAAAACTTAAGAACAACTAATAACATAACAATACTTATTTCCTTATAACCCAAAACAAAAAATTTTTTTTTAAATGGAGGGACGCTTAATCTTATACAAGCAGCTTAGAGTGGGGTATCTGCTTCCCCCATTCGCACATAGCGTTCTCTCCATTCTCCTGTGTTCTCGTGCCTCTGGAGGCGTTTGCCTCTTTTGCAATGCACGAAGAGCAAAAATATCACAATCAAAACCTGACATACTACTAGGATATGGGACGCTATTCTAATCCAGGCGGGGACCTCTATGTTGGTGAACAAGTCCCACCATGGTGGGATGGTTATGTCCAATATGTCTTTTCCTATCTCTAAAGTCTTCTGCTCCAGTGTGTAGAAATGTTTCTGCGAAATTATAACGGCTTTTAAAATCTTGGTGAGGTGTTCGGGAAGAGGGGGAATGACATAACCAAAATGCGCGACAAATCGTTGTAAGTCTGTGAAATTCTCTTTGATAGTGATGTGTACGGTGGAGGGCGCAGGATTGGGAACAATTCGTTGTTGTGCCACTTGAACCTCGGCCCTGGGTTTGAAACAGAAACTGCTATCACCGACTGAACACCACTCGTGTTGTCCATATTGTTACTGAGGCGCTGCAGTGGTGACGCAGTATGTCCCACCCCCGATATATGCTACCTGTGGGGGCACATGGTCCTCTGCCATTGCCTCCATGGTGCAATTCATCGGCTTCGCGCTAGCGGTTCTGAACCCGCACTGTGGTTTCAAAAAGGCATTCAAGTGCTGGGGACACAGGATGATGTGTGTTCCCCGGCTCCGACATCCCGAGAGGTCGGTGCCTGTCATCGTACGCTCCCATCTGATGACGTAAGGCGGGACCACTGCGTAACGAATGTGTGCGCCCCCCTGAATGACTCCAATGTTCTCTACTCTGTATACCGGGGCGGGCTTTGCTGCGGGACCCAACACCGGCATTCTTACTACTATTCCCATAATAGTGTGATTCGAATGTCCGCAGTCCACTGGAACTGGGTATGCTTCTGCGGCTAGTCTGAGCTGGCACGGGCTTAATGCATTCTCAAAAGGGTGGAGCGCTTGCAAGTGCTTGTTGCTGATCCAGGACGGGACCAAACCCTGTTTTAAATCCTCAAGATTACTGCGGCCCTCGCCCAATAACCACGCCCCGTACAGCACACAGGCCTCGTTTTGCGCAGCTTGATCGGACGCATTCCGATCCTCCTTAATGAGTGCATTTACCGTTCTCGCGTGTTTCTCCAGCTCAGCAATTATGTCCTTAAAGTGTAGTGTCATGGCCTGGTCCTCATGCAACTCAGAACCCACGACCTTGTTTTCGTCTGTCAATATGTTCCTTAACTGGGCTTTTAAACCGTTGATCTGTGTCTGCAGCTCCACGTTATCTAGAGCGTTGACAACAGATGTCCCGGTATTAAAAGCAGTGAATATGTCATTTACAGTACCCCTTCTTTGCCTCCCGACTCGATCCAAAACTTCTGGCGGTGTGGTGTATAATTTGTCTCTGTCGATGTCGGCAAAGTCAAATTCGTAAAATTGTCTAAACATACTGGTTAACAGGACCTGGTATAATTGTTCCGTTTCTTTGGGACACCACTCCGGCAATCTTACCTCAGTGAGATTTAAAATCACTGAGGCCACCGCGTAGTGTACCCCTTGGTACAGCACCTGACCGGTGGGTACCAATACTAAACCGTTCCCGGGTCCCTTGGTGGTGGTTGGGCACCCTCCTTTCTGGGCTAGTGCTACCGGAAGCGTGGGCAGGGGCTTGCGTGGGCGGGTGATGAGTTCAGTGGCGTTCACCGGAATAGGGGAGTATGGGGCTCCGCACGCTTGGGTGCTAACATCCCATCTCATCCCCTTCCCTTCATCCTGCCACTGCCTCTGGAAGAAGATGGACACGCCCTTGGGGCAGACGTGTCTCGAACCCCACATACAGACATATATTCCCTCATCCGGTTCCCACCATTTGTCCCAACACACACGTAATTGTCCGTGAGTTCCCGTAAGTTTCTCATGTCCTTTCCCAGCTTTCGTAGCCACCACCATCGCCTTGGTGGTACGTTCCCATTGCACACCAGACAAATCCTCTTTCCCACGGTGACGCTGACTCTGGGCGCTAGGATCCTCACTCGAGGGCACGTTAATGAAGTCTCTTGGTAGGCAAAACCGAAATTGCTGGAATATTCCGTAGAATTCGTTCCCAGCCAACCTGGCCATCTCCCTTGGTGGAAGTAGGTGGCGGTTTCCTCTACCTCTCGCTCCCCCGTCCCATCCGTTGCGATGGGGGCTGTGTCCCCGGAGCACCCGAAAATGATGACGTCCTTGGTGCGGCCTCGGTAGGCCCACCCGCACCCGATCGCCATGAACGCGACGACAATCCTTTCCATCGTATCCCAGGTTTCTGTAACCAACAAAATGATGTAGCCGGGCTCCCGATAGGTGCTGGCCTAAATTAATTGGACGCGCGGGTTCCTTGACCCCGCTCCCTAACAAACACACATACCGGGCAGACCTCAAAATTGTACTCTTAACACCATATACTTTACATTCCTTAAACTATGACCATAATTACCTATCTTAACTTATGTACAGCGCCGCCCTCCGTGGGGCGGCTTTCCGAATCCCTGTGAGGTCTGTCGTGTGCCACACCCTGCGCTGGGGCTGCATTGATCTTTGGCCTTGATCCCCCGCAGCCTGTCGCTGCTGAACGGGGATCATGTCTTCCTGGGGCTGCTTTAAACCGTGGTTGGGGAGGATGGGGAGAATCTGGCCAAAATTTTCTGGGCTGGGGCGCTCGAGCCGACCTACGAGGGGCTGCTTTGGGTTGGGCTCCCGGGGCCGATGGACCTGGGGTCGTGACTGTTACCGTTACAGCCTGTGGTTTCTCCACAGCTGCCGGCTCCAGCTCCCCTCCCTCAGGCTCCGCCCCCCCGGGGTCGGGATCTGTGGCTTCCGACTCCACCCCCACTCCCTACCTCCCACAAGCTTGAGTCGAGGGCGGGACTGCCGTCCTCTGACTCTTCCTCCTCCGTGATTGGGTCTAAAGCGAGGTTGAGCTGTTCGGGCTCTCCCCTGCCTAAATCCCATTCAAAAGATGAGACCTCCCACTCCAATGGGATGGCCTCTCCCTTCACGCAGGCTACTGCTCCAGCCTGTGTGGTCTGTGACTCTGTTACAGGCTGAGGATCTTTGTTCTCAGACCTGGTCCCCTTTGGTGGCCCTTGTGTACCCGGTTTAAACAGTTTACACTGGTTGATGTGAAACCATTTGGTACGTCGGGGCGTCTTCACTGCATAAACCATGGGGCTGGCTTTGTCTACAATGCTGTATGGCCCCATGTACAGTGGTTCAAAACTCCCTACCCTGGCGTAGTTTCGGACCATGACCTGGTCCCCGACTACCCACTCTTGTTGTTTCCGAGGTTCCAACAACAGTTTATTTCCCTGGTGCTGTCTTCCCATGTTCCCAGCCGCCTGCCCATAAATCTGTCTCAGGCGCTCCAAGAGGGTTTGGGCGAATTTGTCCCGTTTCACCTCTCGGAGCTGGCCCTCAGTGAGCACCGGGGCTAGCACATGGTTGGGTGTTCGCATGATCCTTCCAGTCATTAACTCGTGCGGGGAATACCCCGTGCTTTTGGACTGGCTGGCTCGGATCCCCATGAGGACTAAAGGCAGGACCTCCGCCCATTTCTGGGGCGAGCCCATTGTCTCTTTCCTCAGCTTTTCCTTGAGGGTCCGATTCATACGCTCAACAATCCCGGATGACTGGGGATTGTATGCTACGTGTCACTTTCCCTCAATGCCCAAGAGCCTGAGGGCGTTCTGCATTACTTGACCGGTGAACTGACTCCCTTGGTCGGACTCTACAAAACGGGGGAGGCCCCACCGTGAGAACACTTCCCGAATCAAGATCTTAGCAGTACCCAGTGCCGTAGCTGTTCTGCACGGGAAGGCTTCTACCCATTTGGTGAACACATCTACCAGGACAAGGCAGTACTTATAGCCTCCCTGGGCGGCGGGCAGGGGCCCTATGTAGTCGACCTGAATCGACTGCCATGGTCCCTCTACCCTCCTGATGTGCCCCATGGGCACCTTCCTTTTGTGGGGGTCTGGGTTGTTAGCAGCACACACAAGACAGCTTGCGCAGAACTCGCGGACATCGTCCCGAAGTCCCGGCCACCATCCCGCCTGCTCCACCCGTTGCCAGGTGACCTCAGGTCCGGGGTGTCCCGCTCCCGGACCCTCGTGGGCCAATTGCAGGAATTCCCTTTGGTGCTGCTGCGGCACAACCCACTGCTCCTTTCGGAACAGCATACCTTCTTTGACTGTGAGGGCTGCCGTACTGTACGGACCTTCTACCTGTTTGCCCTCTGTGATGGCTTTTAGGACTGCTTTTAGGGCGGGATCCAGGGTTTGGACGGTCTTTAGGTCTGGGGGCGGTGTCACCCCTGTGTTCCCGGGAATTCCCTCCCTGCCTTGGATCGCCGCCACGGGTCCGGGTTCGTATGGGTCCCAGAGAATGCCGTTGCGGGCACCCTCCCTGGCTAGCGCATCCGCCTGCTGGTTGCCCTGACTGCGGGGTTCTGTAATGGAGTGAGCCTTCACCTTATGGATGAACACCTCTCCTTTCTCCCCCACAGCTGCTAGGATCTTCTCCAGCAAGGGCTTAACTGTTAAAGGCCGCCCGTCCGCGGAGGTGTATCCGCGTCGGGACCAGATGGCGAGGTACTCTGTACACGAATTGCACGTGAACATGCTGTCTGAGCAAATCGTGTATGGGGTTGGGAAAATCTCGGGGTGGGTAACCACGTACGCCACCGCGGACAGTTCAGCCTGCTGCGCGCTCATAGTGCTGGGGAGCTTAATTGCCAGGGCAATGTTTGCCGCAGGGTCATAAACTCCACACCCTGTGAGTCGCTTGCCGTCAGCTACAGTGCTAGAACCGTCTACGTAGATCTCGCGGCCCGTGGGATGTATCCCGGCCCGTAAACCTATGTTAACTTCCCATACCCCTTCTACGGAACATTGATGGGCTGTCCCGGGATATGCCATATTGGCTGCGAGCCTTGGCGCGCAGAGGCCTTTAACTTTGAGATCCATCTGGGAAAGGAGGAGGGTCCAGCGCGCAATCCGAGCGCTGCTTATGGTCCCATCCTTAATCCTCCCGTCCAGAAGCATCTTCGTGGGGGTGTGATGGGTGAGGAGCGTAATGGGAGAGGTCCCTGTGAAGATCACTGATCTGTTCACAGCCCAATGCGTGGCCAGGAGATGCCGTTCGCAATTGGAGAAACTCCTCTCCACATCCGTGAGCACCCTGGAGGAATAAACTACTGGTCTTAGCTTGCCGTGCCGCTCTTGGAGCAGCACTGCGCTCAGGCTGTCCCCACTAGCGGCTACCTCCAGAAAGAACTCCTCTCCCCCATCTATGGCCCCTAGGGCTGGCGCGGTCTGCAGATCTCTTTTCAACTTCTCGAATGCTGCCTGGCACCCCTCGTCCCAAGACCACTCGACTCCCTTGTGTAAGAGTCGAAGTAGCGGGGCCGCTGTGGCAGCATAGTCCTCGATGAAATCTCTGCAGTACCCGGTCAATCCCAAAAAGGACCTTACACCCGTTACTGTGTTGGGAATCGGCAGATCTTGTATAGATTCCCGTCTGGCCTTATCTATGGCTCTTTCCCCAGCGTGGATGGCCAGACCCAGGAATTTAACTTCCTGCTGGCCGATCTGGGCTTTCTTTGGGTTTACTTTGAAACCCTTCCTTTCTAACAGTTCCAACAATTCGGCTAACAGTGGGCCGTGCTGCTCCCTTGTATCTGTGAACAGGAGTAAGTCGTCCACATACTGCACTATCTGGTTGGGCTGGCTGAACTCTTTCAAACTCCCCGCCATGCACTGATGGAAAATGCTGGGGCTGTTGTGAAAACCCTGTGGTAAGCAGTTCCAGGTGTACTGTTGCCCTTTGAAAGTAAAGGCAAACTTGTACTGGTCCTCCCGCCGCAGCGGAATGGACCAAAAACCGTTCGAGATGTCCAGCACCGTGAATGTGGTCGCCGATGCTGGAATACTCCCTATTAAGTCTGCAACTGCTGCTACCGTGGGCACGCAGGCTGGGATATTACTATTGAGGACTCTATAGTCCACCGTGGCTCTCCACAAATTGTCCGGTTTCTTTACCGGCCATAATGGGGAGTTCACGTGGGTGGCTATCGTCCTCAACACGCCCTGCTGTACCAATGAAGATATTGCTGTCTCCATGTCGGGTTCTGCCTCCTTGGGGAAATTATACTGCTTTTGGGGTCGGATCATGGGGTCCCCGTCTACGCTGACTTCGAACCCAGTGACTCTCCCGCAGTCGTGCTTGTGGGTGGCGAACGCGGTCAGATTTTCTGACACACGCGCCTGCAAGTCCGTTGGGACGTTTGTTATCATGAGCTCGAGATCGTAACCTCCTGATGGCTTCATAGTGCACAGGGCCCCCTTTTCTTCCTTCCCCGGGATTACGACTACCTTACCTAAACCGCCCTCGGCTCCCCAGAGACAGTGATTTCTCAGGTCCACGAGGATCCCGTGTTCCACCAAGAAATCAGCCCCGAGGATGCCTTTCCCCCCCCCCTCTTTCCACTTCAATAGGATGCACGTCCATGTGGTGTGGAGCGCTCCCAACTGAATGGAGAGCGGGAGGGAGTGCGCGCCAGCCTGTGCTCTACCTGTGAAACCCGCTACTAAATATGGAGCCTGGGCGGACAGAGGGGAGGCAAAAGGTTTGTCCGTGTGGATCACGGTACACGAAGCTCCCGTATCCAACAGGTAACTACCCCTTTGTTTCTCCACCTCCATCTCCACCACAGGTCTTCTCCAAGCGTCATAGCGGAGCGGACACAAGTAGATGGGCTGCGCGGGCGTCAGTCATTTAGGTGTTTCGGCTGGGGTCTCGGGGGCGATAGGGCTGTTAGCAACCGCTACCTTCCCCTGCCAGGTCATCAGAGACCGCATAGTCTCCAAGACTGACTCGATCGCAGCGGGGTCCACAACCGCACCACCCCCTTTATTCGGGGCAGAGGCTACGGTTGGGTTCTGGACTGGTGTTGGGGCAGCGGCCTGCACTTGTGGTTGTGCTGGTGTTGGGTAAACTCTCGGGCCGTTGGCGACTCGGGCTTGGGCTTGATCTTGGGCTGCGGCGAACGCTCTCTCCCTCTTATCCTTCCAAGGATTCCTACAGTCCTTGCGCCAATGACCCTCCTTCCCACACCCGTAACAACTGCTATTTGCTTGGGGATGGCGATTTCCCTCCTGACGCCATTCCTTTTTAGCAGAGGCTGCGGGTCTCACCTCATGCACCTTTCCTTTCACAACAGGCGTTTTCTTGCCCTTGTTGTTTCTATAACTGATCGTGAGCTGATCTAGTACTACTTCCTCCGTGGAGCGGGCGTTAGTGGGGTCAAACCATGCTTTGGCCTGTTCCTTCACTACTGGCAGGCAACCTGCTACCAGGCACCGAAGCCAGTGAGCCCTTTGTTCGCCATCCAGCCCGGCCCGGGCCGGCCCGCCCGGGCAGCTGCGCCGATACACTGGCCACAACCTGTCGGCGAAAACCCGTGGGGGTTCTCCCTCTAGCTGCACTGTCTTTTCTAAACGGAGGAACGGAGTTCCGTCCCCCTCTCCCATGATCTCCAGAATCTCATCCCGTAGCAACTCATAGTCCCTGTGCCCTCTCTTGCTCTCGTCAGGGAGACACTGGAGGAGCAAACTGTTCAGGGAGAACAGCAGCATTTTAGACTGTTCAACCCCGTCGCATTCATTGACTGCTGCGGTCTGCTCCACGTCCCTGAAATGCACGGAGGGATCTCCTGACTCGGAGAGTTTTGGGATGTGACTTATCATCTCTCTTAGCTGTCGTGCGCTATGAGGCATTATGATCTGACTCTCAAGGGGTCCGTCATCGCCATTTTCTTCATTTGGACCGATCCTCCGGTGTCTCGTTGGACACATTGGCGCCGACCCCGACTCTACTGTCTGGGGTTGCTCTACCTCAGGGCTCTCTTCCTCTACCGTCTCCGTCTCCTGTCCCGGAGTCCAAGACTCCTCATAGGCAGGAGGCGCAGAAGGTTCGGGGGTTGGTACCCCAACTGCCTCTTGTGGAATCGGTCTTTTGGATTCCTTGGCTAGCAACAGCTGACTCGCTGGTGGATTTATGAGACACACCAACCCGTTTGCCTTCGCTAGGGCCTTTCTCAGGTCCTCTAGCTCCCGGCGGCAAGTGCTGTGGTCGGTGTTCTCAGATCTATCCTCCATGGCCATCTTATATGCTGCCCTGGCTCCCAGGAGCTTTTCCTCTTGGGCATCTACTTGTTTGGCTAGACGGGAACACCTCTCTCTCATTCTACCTTCACTGGCCTTGGCCTCAACGACCTGACATTTTAAATATTCTACCCGGGTTTCGTGGCAGCGAATTACAGAGCGGCGTTCCTGGTTCAGCGCGTCAAGCGATTCAATCAGTTTTTGACCTCCCGCAACCTTTTCCTCTACGCCTTTAAGCAAGCCGTTGATCTGGACTGTCTGTGCTGCAACTACCTGGTCCAAAAGCTGGACTTGCTTCTTGTAGCACATCAGCCAGACTGCCTTTTCTACAGATTTCTTATGCTCTCTACCCGCTGTCCACTTGATGGCTGCGTCTAGCGGGCGCCTATCCCTTAGTAGATCAGATATCCATTGTTTTGTGAGGTTGACTTTTCCGAAAACATAATCTGCTATTCTTTCATCCATCACATTTCGTTTATTCAGATCTTGATCTAACACACTACTTTCCTGCTGCCAAGGTCCTGCCGCGGTCGCCATTTCTGTAGGGGGTTTCTCTTGCTCTTTCTGGCCTCCTGCCAGGCTTCGTGCAATAATTACCCTTGAGTGGTTCGACCCACTCCCCCTACGGTTCTAGACCTTGGACTTAGGTGCAGAGAACAGTAGTGCAGAGAAAGAACTCAATAGACCAGGTTGAATAGCACGAAATGGATGCTTTTATTTTTAAACAGTTTGAAGCATTACAAAATACATGTCATAGGCACAGATTAAAGTTACTACAATCATGCACAAATTTATGAACTTGACTCTATGGAAATGGGGAACACACGGCACATCGTAAAAGGGGAAACACATTACGATTTCCCTTAACTCCCTCCCCTATACCTAAACTAAGTTTCGACCTGGGGAACTTGGGATCATGCTCACCACTCTCAAAATCGCGAGAAAGGGGGTTCGCAGCCTTTTTGGCACCGCTTTCCGTCGTCACGTGGATTTGGAAACTTCTGGCGCAGTCGATATTCTCTCCTCCCTCGAGGCGGTGGGGTAGACCCAGCCTCGATGAGCGCTCGTTAAGGTTGAGATCTACTAAGTCGATTTGGGTTCATGGAGCAGACCCAGATGCAGGCTATGCACTTGGGAGAATCTTGTGGCCTAGATCGCCAGTCCTCCAGAGGGTTTCTTCTCCGTCGGCCTGGGTCGTCGATGATCTCCCGACCCCAGTACCCGGGCCACCCTCGTCGTCTTCTCGTCGTGGCCGAGCCTTGTTTGGCTGAACACCGACCACGTTGTCCTTTTACCGAAACCGTCCGTCTTTAAAAAGACGAAAACGTTTTCATCGATCTGCCGAAGTGGAAGAGGCGCCGATCCGGGCACCGTCCGCCCTTCGTTCGTTCCTCGTAGAAGAAAGTTCTTGAAGAAATGGAAGCCTGAAGTCGCCCAACAAGAAGCCGTGGCAGTGAAGAAGAAGTTGTTCAAGTAACCCGAAGTCCGAAGTAACTTAGATGGACTTTCAATCCATAGTTATACTCTTTTGGGACAGTCTTATCTCCCGCCAAATCATAGTCCTGTCTTTGTATTAATTTTGGCGGGCAGAAATCTCTGCAGGGGCGCTTTGTCTTGTAACGGAGCCGGTGATAACTTAAACTGGCCTTCCTGGCCGATAATGTCTTTCAATGTCTTTTGCATTGTCACCGTGGCTCGGTTCGCATATTGATCGGTCCGGACATTTTCATTGATGGCTGCTAAACGGTTTTTCCTTTGTACGATAAATGGGTATAAGTGTTTTTACATTGTCCGCCCATATCTTGATGGGCCCCATCCTGTACTTATAATCCATTGAATATGTATGCTGTTGCTCTGAGTTTCGGTTCCCAGAGACTGGCTTTCGTGGGCTCACTGTCTTCAATCCACAAGCCTGTCTGGCTTGCAGTAACAGAAATAAAATGGTTCATAAACTGATCACGGGGCCTGGCGGCCATTTTGTATGCCCTTTTATCAAAGGTTTTTCTGTGCAAGCTTACTTTGGTCAATGAACAGTCTTATTTTATCCAGTTTTCTTGCGTGATTTTTGCTGAAAATTGCGAATCTTACAGATCGGTCCTAGGACCCCAGCTGTTCACAATACATATTAATGATCTGGACAAGGGAATTGGATGTAATATCTCCAAGTTTGCAGACGACACAACGCTGGGCGGGAGGGTAAGCTGCGAGGAGGATGTCGGGAAACTCCAGTACGATTTGGACAGGTTGGGTGATTGGGCAGAAACTTGGCAAATGCACTATAATGTGGATGAATGTGAGGTTATCCACTTTGGTGGCAAAAACAGGAAGGCAGATTATTATTTGAATGGCAATAGATTGGGAGAAGGGGAAGTGCAAAGAGACCTGGGTGTCCTTGTGCACCAGTCGCTGAAGGTAAGCATGCAGGTGCAGCAGGCGATTAAGAAGGCAAATAGTATGTTGGCCTTCGTAGCAAGAGGGTTCGAGTACAGGAACAAGGATGTCTTGCTACAGTTGTACAGGGCCTTGGTGAGACCGCACCATGGAGGGAGTGCAGCGAAGATTCACCAGGCTGATACCTGGGATGGCAGGAATGACGTATGAGGAGAGATTGTGTCGATTGGGCTTATACTTGTTGTGTATGTACCTTTAAGAGAATAACTGGTCTCAGACTGCAGTACCGGCAGTGACCACCCCTGTATAAAAGGCGCTAGAGAGCCTCTGTTGTTTAGATTCGTTATGGACTTCCACCAGTAAACATCTGTTTGTTTTCACTCCTGCTAGTCCGTGTCTAAATCATTCACGGACTTAACACTGGCGACGAGTAAAGAAACGAACTTACCTGCAACTCAGCAGCAGCTCCGACGACGTTGTTGAAGTTCGGAGCCAGAAAAAAAAAATAGAGGCCATTGAAACTCGAGAAACGGGCGTCGACCGTCAATCATCAGGTTCAAGGTTTTGCAGGAGCGACTTTCCAGAGCCAGGCTGGGTTCCTCGGTCCGTGGTTTCCCAGCTAATCGGGCTGGTGGCAGGTAGTGCTCTGATCCTTCCTGTGCTGCGGCGGGCTGAAGCTCGGTCGGGTGGCCTTTCAACGGGGCCGGGCAGCGAGTCGGGAAGCAAGGAGAGAGAGAGAGGGTGGAGCACACAGGGCGCGGCCGGTGTTTAAAAGCTGGGCAGCGTTCGGACCTCAGAAGAGGGAGGGAAGTGTCCCAGAGGGTCCGCTCCACGACGGGAAGATAATAAAAGAAAACGAATTAATATTTAACGCGCAGGAAACCGTGGAAAGCAGCGCTAACAACAGCGGGGAAGAAGACAAAGCGCGGGAGGCGCCATTTTGTTAAATCGGAGAAGAAGGCAAAGCACGGGAGGCGCCATTTTAGATTTGCAAGATGCCGAAGACTGGCTGTATCACTGCTTTTGATAATACATTAGAGGACTGGACCACGTATGTGGAAAGAGTCGAGGTATATTTCGAGGCAAATGAAATAGCGGAGGGGAAAAAGGCATCAATATTGCTAAACGTAATGGGCGCTAGAACGTACGGCCTACTGCGGGATCTGATTACTCCAGCCAAACCGAAGGCGAAGAGTTTTAATGAAATTGTTGCTGTTCTACAGGAGCACTTAAACCCTGCACCGCTGTTGATAGCAGAAAGATTTAAATTCCACAGGCGAACTCAGCACAAAGATGAGAGCAATGCTGAGTATCTTACGGAACTACGCAAGCTATCAAAGCACTGCCAGTTTGGAGCAGGACTGGCAGATACCCTACGGGACAAATTTGTCTGTGGACTCCTGAGTGAAGGAACACAGAAGAAGTTACTCGCAGAAAAAGAGCTGACGCTAGATAAGGCTTTCAGCATGGCAGTATCGTATGAAGCAGCAGCCAGGGGAGCTGCAGAAATTCAACAAAAACCACAGGAATACGGCACCCACAAAATGACACGGGGATTTGCAAAATGTTACCGCTGCAGCAGAACTAACCATGACCAGAAGGACTGCTGGTCCAAAGACAACATATGCAGACAATGCGGGAAGATTGGACACATTGCACGAGTTTGTAGGTCTGGGAAGAAGACCAGCGACAACAAAAAGGCTACTAAGGAACCGTACAAGAAAGTACAAAAAATGACGGACAGTAGTTCCGAAGACCAGATGAGCGATAGTGAATCCGAGAACAGGAGATTAAGCTGTCTCAAACTTCACAATGTAATCGCAAAAGAGGATCACCGAACCATTTGGGTCACCCTCACGATAGCAGGGTCCCAAGTTAAAATGGAATTGGATACAGGATCAGTGCTAACCGTCATGAATCGACGAGACTATGAGCGGCTATTTTCACACATACCCTTGAGAGAGACATCCATCGTCTTGACGACGTATACGGGGCAAAAAGTATACCCCAGAGGAAAAATAAGGGTGCCTGTCGAATACAATGGCAAGAAAATACGGAAATTGTATCTCTACATACTGCCAAATGGTGGACCATCGTTATTGGGACGGGAATGGATCAGGAAGATAAACTTAGAGTGGCATTCCATTCATGCAATGACGGTGGACGGTAAAAAAGATGAAGATGTCACTCCTGGACGATTGTCAACAATCTTAGCTAACGCCAAAGAGGTATTTCAACAAGAACTGGGCACGCTTAAAGGCGTAACCGCCTCGTTAAAAATAGAAGAGAATGCAGTTCCCAAGTTTTTCAAAGCGAGACCGGTACCATATGCAATTCGTCCAGCTGTCGAGGCAGAGCTGGAGAATCTGAAGAAGGCGATGCGTGTTGTCTAAGGTCGACTGGAGCGAGTGGGCGACACCCATCGTTCCTGTCATGAAGAAAACATTAAGCAATAAGTCCGGAGAGCCAAGGAAGATTCGCATCTGTGGGGATTTCAAGGTGACGGTGAACCCTGTCCTTCACACAGTACAATATCCTCTTCCAAGGATAGAAGACATCTTCGCCTCACTGTCTGGAGGGAAGCGTTTTACAAAAATTGACCTAGCACAAGCATATTTGCAGCTGGAGGTTGAAGAGTCCTCTAGGAAGTATCTCACGATAAACACTCACAAAGGTCTTTACCAGTATCATCGATTGGTATTCGGAGTAGCATCGGCTCCGGCGATATGGCAAAGAGCGATGGAACAAGTCCTGCAAGGGATTCCGGGGACTCAGTGTTACTTGGACGACATCCTTGTAACAGGTGAAGATGACAGTGAACACCTTAACAACCTAGAACAGGTGCTCACTAGACTACGGGAACATGGGCTGCGAGCCAACCGCCGCAAGTGCGAATTTTTTAAGAAACAGATATCGTATTGTGGCCACGTGATTGATGAAGAGGGGTTACATAAGTCCCCTGACAAAATTGAAGCGGTTGTTAAGGCCCCAGCGCCTGAAAATGTGTCGCAACTGAGGTCATTCCTCGGGTTGGTGAATTACTATCATAAGTTTTTGCCGAATTTGTCGACAATTCTGCATCCACTGAATGCCCTGCTACGAACGGGGGTAGCATGGAAATGGAGCGATGATTGTAAACGTGCTTTTCAGAAGAGTAAGGACTTAATCACTTCGATGGAAGTATTGGCTCACTACAACCCAGCACTGCCAATCAGGCTGGCATGTGATGCGTCTCCCTACGGCATTGGGGCGGTACTGTCACATAAATTCCTTGATGGTTTGGAGAAGCCGATAGCTTTTGCATCACGCTCGTTAACTTCTGCCGAGTGTAACTACACCCAGATTGACAGAGAGGCCCTCAGCCTAGTGTGGGGGGTGAAGAAGTTCAATCACTATCTGCACGGTCAAAAATTTACTCTACTAACCGATCATCAACCTTTTGTCTCCATTTTCAACCCTCAGAAGGGCGTACCGATAATGACAGCACAACGGCTGCAGAGATGGTCCCTTTTCCTAGGGGCTCACCAATATGACATCGAGTACAGGGGAACTAAACAGCATGGAAATGCTGATGGATTGTCACGTCTACCGTTGCCAACAGCGGAAGAAGACCTTGCAGTGGATCCAATGGAGTTATTCCACTCGACCATAGTCGAATGCCTCCCTGTGATGAATGCAAACATAGAAAAGGAAACACGGAATGACCCGACACTATCACGGGTCTATGATTTAACGGTGAAGGGAAGGCCAGCACATGGCGAACCACTGCTGCCAGCATTTTCGTCAAGAAGAGAACAGCTGTCAGTGTGCAGAGGAACCTTGATGTGTGGATCCAGAGTAGTAATTCCACCTAAGTTGACGGATAGAGTGCTCAATGAGCTTCATGAGGGTCATCTGGGTGGGGTAAAAATGAAGAGCTTAGCCAGAGCGTTTGTGTGGTGGCCGGGAATTGATAGAGAAATCGAAGAGATGACCAAGAGCTGTGCAGGATGCCAGAAGGTCCAAAACGCCCCACCACAAGCTCCTCTGCATCCATGGGAGTGGCCCTCATCTCCATGGCAAAGGGTGCACATTGATTTTGCTGGTCCCTTCATGGACTCGATGTTTTTAAATTCCGGTGGATGCACATTCAAAGTGGCCAGAAGTAATAAAAATGTCCTCAACCACCATGGAAAAAACTATCGCAGTTTTACGAACCATATTCGCCAGGAATGGGCTGCCTGAACAGATTTGCTCTGACAATGGACTACAGTTTGTGTCTGAAGAGTTCCGGAGGTTCCTAAAGAACAATGGTGTTAAGCATTACACATGTGCCCCATATCATCCAGCCACTAATGGATTGGCCGAGAGGTTTGTCCAAACATTCAAGAAGGCTATCAAGGCAATGTGTAATGAAGATATACCCCTACAACACAAGGTGGACAACTTCTTGTTTGCCTACCGGAATGCGACACATGCGGTTACCAACCAAACTCCAGCCATGATGTTCTTCAATCGAAGGCTACGATGCCGCTTGGATTTGGTTAAGCCAAACGTCCGAAGAGATGTGGAGAAGAGGCAGTTTCAGAAGATGAATGAAAGGCCGACCAGGAGTTTTAAGATAGGTCAACCAGTTTTGGCCCGGGACTACCGCACTGAGAAATGGCAGCCAGGAACGATTTGTACACGACAAGGACCTCTCATGTATACCGTGGACGTTGGGGAGAGCATTGTAAGATGCCATGCTGACCAGATTCTAGAGTCACTGGAAAACGTCAACTCCACACCACGATCTGATACACCTGGTAATGAAATTGACGTTCCAATTGCAGCTACTGCAGAACCGGTAATATTGGAAGCAGATGAACCAAACAACGACATTGATTCCGACTCAACATTGCCAGAAAAACCTGATACTCCAAAGAGGCGTTATCCAGACAGAATTAGGAAGCCTCCTCAAAGACTGAACTTATAATTGCTTAAATTTAACCAATGTATCTAGCAACAGTAATTGTGATTGTAATTCGTTATCATTAGTTGTTAAATGAATGTTATGTACTGTTTATCTAAAAGGGGAGGAATTGTTGTGTATGTACCTTTAAGAGAATAACTGGTCTCAGACTGCAGTACCGGCAGTGACCACCCCTGTATAAAAGGCACTAGAGAGCCTCTGTTGTTTAGATTCATTATGGACTTCCACCAGTAAACATCTGTTTGTTTTCACTCCTGCTAGTCCGTGTCTAAATCATTCACGGACTTAACAATACTCACTGGAGTTTAGAAGATTGAGAGGGGATCTCATCGAAACCTATAAAATTCTGTCAGGTCTGGACAGACTAGATGCAGGAAGGATGTTTTTGATGGCCGGGGAGTCCAGAACCAGGGGTCATAGTCTAAGGATAAGGGGTAAGCCAGTTAGGACTGAAATGAGGAGGAATTTCTTCACCCAGAGAGTGGTGAACCTGTGGAATTATCTGCCACAGAGGGCGGTGGAGGCCAGTTCATTAAATATATTCAAGAAAGAGTTGGATATATTTCTTGAGGCTAAAGGGATCAAGGGATATGGGGAAAAGGCAGGGACAGGGTACTGAATTTGGATGATCAGCCATGATCACATTGAATGGCGGAGCAGGCTCGAAGGGCCGAATGGCCTACTCCTGCTCCTATCTTCTATGTTTCTATTTTTCTGTGTAAATAAAGGGAATTAAGGGTTACGGGGAGCAGGCAGGAAATTGGACATGAGTCTAGGTTCGGAATGGTCATGGCCCTGTGGGTAGTGGAGCCGGCCCAGGGGCCGTGTAGCCTGGTTCTGCTCCTACTTCTTGTGTTCTAATTCTGTGCTAGATTTCAGGAGGTGGTTTTATTCCTGTTCCTGGCTGGGGTGGAGATCGCCTTTACAGAAGGTAAGTACTGTAGAAAATATAGGGACAGAGTGATCTCCTGGAAGAGTTTCGATCGCCTCGATGGGTCGGAGAGGAATTTCCCAGATTTTTTCTCCCAAATTGGGCATTGGGTTTTTTAGCTGGTTTTTCGCCTCTCCCAGGAGATCACATGGGTTCAGGTGGGATGGAGAGTGATAGAAGATTTGAGGTTAGGATCAGATCAGCCATGATCTTATTGAATGGTGGAGCAGGCTCGAGGGGCCGATTGGCCTACTCCTGCTCCTATTTCTTATGTTCTTATGTTCTTAACTCTGCTGTCCGTATCCCAATTCGCACCAAGTCCTGTTCATACATCACCCCATGCTCGCTGACCTACATTGGCTCCAAGTCCGAAACACCTCAATTTTAAAATTCTCATCTTTGTTTTTAAACCCCTCCATGGCCTCGCCGCTCCCTATCTGTAACCTCCTCCAGCCCTACAGCTCTCCGAGATCGCTGCGCTCCTCCAATCCTGGCCTCTTGCGCTTCCCCGATTTTCAACATTCCACCATTGGCGGCCATGCCTTCAGCTGCCTTGGATCTTAGCTCTGGAATTTTCTCCCTAAACCCCTCCCTCACTCTACCTCTCTCTCCACCATTAAGACGCTCCTTAAAAACTACCTCATCTGTCCTAATATCACTTTATGTGGCTCCGTGTCAAGTTTTGTCTGATAACGCTCCTGTGAAGGGCCTTGGGATGGTTTACTACATTAAAGGCACTATGTAAATGCAAGCTATTATTGTTGATGATGTAACAGATGAACAGCTTATAAGGAGGAATAGAGTGAGAGAGAAAGTGGGCAGAAAGAAATGTCCGCATATACAAGAAAAGAAAAAAACGTTATTATCACTTGTGTCATTTAATCGTCTGCCCCTAATCACTTTACACATCATTCTTCTCCTTCTCATTTGTTTCTCCATATCCTTTTCCCTGGCTCTGTTCCTTCCTATAAGCTGTTCAACTGTAACATCTTGCACTTCCAACAAAGGGTCACGGGCCTGAAACGTTAACCAAAGGACTTTGTTGCCCAGTTCATCTTGGAGGCAGAGAAACTGTTCAGCACAATATAAAATAGTCACATCTAAATAGCTCAGCATTCTCAGAGAGATGCAAACCTTCCAAATAAAGATTTGGTTGAAAGAGATTTGTTGTTGAGCAAATGTCTCAAATTTTCCCCAGAGGGGCTAAAACAACGTGAGAAATAAATGGGACATGGAAAAATACACCAGCAGATTCATCTATTGAAAAAAGATGCATTGTCCTCTCAACGGAGATTGACACAGGCTCTGGGGCGAGTGCACCGACTGAGTAATCATCAAGATAAGGATAGATGGGTCTTCCTTCCAAATCAATGTGGGCAGCTATTGTGAAAGGTTAACAACTAGTATTGAAAAAGAGGTAGCATATCCCAGCTAGATTGTTTCCACAGCAAGAAATACTGAAGGATGTTCAGACCCATGGATAGGACTTTACATTATCGGCCTCTCCCTTCTCCCCACACAGCCTGACACACAGTAAAGGGAATGCTGAGCGTGTTACTTCCCATCTAAAATCAATTGCAGTGTGTGGAGCGTGCTCAGTGCCTGGAATTACTGAATAAAATATGAACGTACATTAACTGCATCCAACATCCAGTTTGAATTGGTCGCCCTCATTATCCTCCTTGTTGTGTGTCAGGCTTCAGCTCATCAGCAACCTACCCATATCACACCTGTCCTGAGTGTTCCACTCAATCATTTCATCCATCCGTCTACACCCCCCTACCCCAGAATCCTGAGCATCTTCATGCGCATGGTAATCCACGAACACTCATGTTCCATCAGCAGCACGCAATTAGCGCACAGCAGATAACTCTGCCAGGTCACTACTGCTCATAATGTGAAGTAAAGGGGTCATATTGTCACGTTGGTATATTATTATATATATATATATATATATATATATCATATTATCACTGTGGTAATACAGCACTCACCATCGTCACGTCTCCTTATCGGACCTGATCTGGGAACCCCAGTGTAGAGTTACAGTCACATTCCCTGTCCAACCCGACCATCACTACACAAAGCCAATCTCACTAAAAATCCAACTCATGTTCACCAGCAATGTGCCCCCTAATTTATTTTTTGGGTGCGTGGTCCCTTTAACGGGATGCGTGACCCATTCAAAGTTTCGCGCATGTGTGAAGTTTCACATTTGAAAAGCCGCAGCCGTGCATCTTAGAGGGTACGTTGTTCACCAGCGCTGTGAGCTCAAGAGTAATTATGTAGAATTTACAGCACAGAAACAGGCCATTTGGTCCAACTGGCCTATGCTGCTGTTTATGCTCCACACGAGCCTCCTCACACCTATGTGGGGACATCTATAATTGGCGTCATTTTCATGCTCTTTTTGGATGGAGAGTCCTGTATTCCCTCTCTCTCTCCCTCTCACTCTGTGTATGGGCAGGATTCCTTTAAAGGGGAACAGATAAAGCAAAATTGCATAGAATTTTATTTGAATAGCACAGAAACAGACCATTCGGCCCAACAGGTCCATGCCGGTGTTTATGCTCCACACGAGCCTCCTTCCACCTCACTTCATCTCACCCTATTCCTTTCCCCCTCATGTACTTATCTAGCTTCCCCTTAAATGCATCGATGCTATACTACTCCTTGTGGTAGCGGGTTCCACATTCTAACCACTCTCTGAAGTTTCTCTTGAATTCCCTATTGGATCTATTAGTGACTCTCGGTGGCACGGTGGCATAGTGGTTAGCACTGTTGCCTCACAGCGCCAGGGACCCGGGTTCGAATCCGGCCTCGGGCGACTGTCTGTGTGGAATTTGCACATTCTCCCCGTGTTTGCGTGGGTTTCCTCCGGGTGCTCCGGTTTCCTCCCACAGTCCAAAGATGTGCGAGTTAGGTTGATTGGCTATGATAATTTGACCCTTAGTGTTAGGGGGATTAAATACGTGGGGTTACGGGGATAGGGTGGGATATGTGTTGGTGTAGGGGTTACGGGGATCGGGTGGGATGTGTCGGTGCAGGCTCGATGGGCCGAAATGGCCTCTATCTGCACTGTGGGGTTTCTGTGATTCTGTGATGTGGCTGCTAGTTTTGGACTCCCCACAAATGGGAACGTTTGGAATGTGAAATGAGCAATGGTATAATAAGGCCCAGATTTATGCTGCTGGAACTGCTAAATATCATGGGGTCGATCCTGAATTTTGGGTGACCAACTGGTAGAGCTTGTCGGCACTCGAAGTGTAGAAGCAGCATTACTCTTGTGGTGTGGCCTCATCAATAACAGCAGGCCAGCGTGCTGTGGGGCTTGAAACTGGCTCTCCTGATCCTATCTTAGAAGTCTTGCGTGTGGGCACTGCTCCTATAATTGCCACACCGACACTTGCTGGTTTTGCCTATTTCAGTTGCACTGCTTGTGTTGGTTTATCACACTTTAACCATAGCTATCCGTACTTACCGCACACCAACCTTTGATTGGATTCTGATTTGCATCTCCAAGCTAGGCAGTGCCTAAGACCTACTGAAATCCCAGTAGCATCAGCTCCCTTTCCCACCACGTCATTGCCACACAATTGGATAAATACTTGAAAAGGAAAAATTTGCAAGGCTATGGGGAAAGAGCTGGGGGAGTGGGAATAATGGACAGCTAGACTAAAGAGCCAGCATAGGCAGGATGGGCTAAATGGCCTCTTTCTGTGCTGTATGATTCTATGATGATACCCACCCACTTCCCATGATGACCCCAGTACATGCAGATCATTCAATTTCATGGACAGGTACAAAAAAATAATCAAAAAGTTTAATGGAATGCTGGCCTTTATATCTAGAAGACTAGAATACAAGGGCGTACAAGTTATGCTATACAGAACCTGTAAGATTCGCAAAATTTCTACATTTCCCCAAAGGTTATTAATAAGAAAAGGGACCCTGCATGGACGTTTTAATGAAAAGGGGGTACCCAAGATGGCGTCTGCACCTCGTGGCCAAAAGCCTGCAAGATTTTAAAAGCTTGGACTCTGTAGCACAAGCAGTTTTTGGGAAATCGAAACACAGGTTGCCGTTTCTGTGAAGAGAGACTTTTGTGTTTTGAAAGCAGACAGGACTTTGAATTATGTAGTAAGCCAAATCGGAGACAGATCAAAACCAGTGAGTCCTATACTTAAGGCCATCAAGTTGTTTGCATAAATAATCGGAAACAGCTTAGGGAAGCCATCGAAGCTGGGCAGGCCGATTATGATGTATTAATAACAAAAGCAAATCAGGAATCGGGCCAGTAGGTGCGATTACCAGCCATCTAAAAACAGTTAGTTTAAATTGCTACGATTATTTAAACTAGCCCACCAAGATTGGGAAAATGAACTAACCTGATTTGGCGCGCAGATAAGGGCCATCCGAAGGAGTATAATTGTAGGCCCACTGGCGGCCTTCTCTCTCTGCTCCCTGCCCTTGCACCTTGTAATATATGTACCTTTAAGGGCAGAACTGCTTTTTACAGCTCCTGTATACTGTAGTACCGGCAGTGACCACACCTGTATATGAACCCTGAGTAGGGATCTTTACAGTTAGTTCTAGAGTAAACCTCGTTCAGTAAACACCAGTTGATTGTTCCCTGCAGTCTCTTGTCTAATTATTGAAGGACACAACATCAAGATACATGGATCTAACATTGGCAACGAGCAGATTCAAACCTACCTGCAACTCTGCATCACCTCCCAGGGATTCGCTCCTGGAGAACAGTGGAAGAAGGCCGAGTCCAGAAGCACGGGCGTCGACCACGGGAAACCCCCCAGTCATCCAGCAGAGATTGAGCATCGCAGGGGAGGCTGTCGAGAGCCAGGCTTGGCTTTCCAGTCATGGTGGTCCAGCGAAACGGGCTGGCAACAGTGTGGTAAACCACTGCGAACTCTGTACATGCCTGTGTGGTAAACCACTGTTAACGCTGTACAGGTCCAGGCATGTCTCCGCCCCTGGCTCCACCCCTAAGCCCGGGTATAAAGGTGACTCACCACCCTTCCCCCGGGAGCTCTTAGGATGGATCCACTAGCAGAGGCATGCTCCAGTTCTTAGTCAATAAAAGCCTACTTCGTATAAGTTCAACTTGTAGTCTTTGGTGTTGTTGATAGTGCATCAATTTTATTGACTAAATTTTCGACATGGAGCAAATCTTGAAGCCGGAACGTTTAGACCTGGATCCTCAAGCAGCAGATGCAGCCAATAACTTTGAACACTGGCTGAGCTGTTTCGAAACCTTCCTGGAGGCCTCCAGCACTACCGTCACTAGAGATGACGCGAAACGGCTTGTCTTGAACTCACGGGTGAGCCACCGAGTCTACTCGATCATCCGAGACGCCACAACTTACGCGGCCGCCATCGCGACGCTAAAGGAACAATAAGTGAGGCCTGTTAACGAGGTCTACGCCAGACACCTCCTGGCTACCCGAAAATAGCGCCCCCCGGGGAATCGGGCGCCGAATATTTACTGGCACTGAGAGTCCTCGGCCGGGCCTGTAATTGCAAAGCGGTGACGGCCAAGGAATGCACGGAAGACCTGATCCGAGACACCTACGTAGCCGGCATCAGGTCCAACTATACATGGCAGAGGCTGCTGGAACAGAGGGGGCTCAACCTGCAGAAGACGGTGGCCCTCGCTAACTCGTTAGACGTGGCCCTCCAGAATATGGACGCCTACCCCCCTGACCGGATGGCCACGTGGATGTCACGGGAGCAGCCATCTTGGGACCCGGTAAGGCCACAAGCCGCCAGCAGCCCAACTACAGCTGCAATGACCAGAGGCCAGAAATGCTACTTCTGCGGCCAGGCCAAGCACCCCAGACAGCAATGCCCAGCAAAGGACGCGACCTGCTCCAAATGCGGCAAGAAAGGCCACTACGCGAGAGTGTGCAGGGCGAAATCGACCCCCAATTCCAGCAGCGCCGCGTGTGAACCGTGCAGGCTGCCATTTTGGACCCCACCAACCACGTGTGAGCCGTGCGGGCCGCCATTTTGGGCACCACCAGCCGCGGGAGAGCCGCCATCTTGGACACCATTTCGGGACCAGGCCCCCGGCGCGGGCAAATACTACAGCGACCCACCGACCTCGACGATGGCCTCCATCACCCTGGACCAATCTAGGCCCCATCAACTAGCCAGGTCCATGATGAATGTAAAGGTAAATGGCCATGCCACAAATTGCCTTTTCGACTGCGGAAGCACGGAGAGCTTCATCCACCCCGACACGGTGCGACGCTACTCCCTATCGGTTATGCCCACACGCCACCAGGTCTTTATGGCCTCAAAGTCCCATACGGCGGATGTCGGTGGCTACTGTGTAGCGACTCTGACAGTGAACGGCGTGGAGTACAGAGATTTTTAATTCCTCGTCCTGCCACAGCTCTGCGCTCCCATACTGCTAGGATTAGACTTCCAGTGCCATCTGGAGAGCGTCACGATGGCATATGGCGGGCCCCTGCCCCCACTTATAGTCTGCAGGCGGCAGAATTTAAACACGGCGCCGCGCAAAGTATGCAGCCTGTCCACCCTGAAGGTCAAAGCCCCCCGTTGTTTGCTAACCTCGCCAAAGACTGCAAGCCAATTGCTACTAAAAGCAGGCGGTACAGTGCCGGGGATAGGAGCTTTATTAAATCAGAAGTAGAAAGACTCCTGAGGGAAGGGATTATCGAGGGCAGCACCAGCCCATGGCGAGCCCAAGTGGTGGTAGTGAAGACCGGCGAAAAACAGCGCCTGGTTATTGATTACAGCCAGACGGTCAGTCGATACACGCAATTAGACGCATACCCACTTCCCCGCATATCTGACATGGTCAACCAGATAGCACAATACCGGGTATTCTCGACGATTGATCTGAAGTTGGCATACTACCAGCTCCCCATCAGGCCTGAGGACCGCCAGTACACAGCCTTCGAGGCTGACGGTCGCCTCTACCACTTCCTCCGAGTCCCCTTCGGCGTCACCAACGGGGTCTCGGCCTTCCAAAGGGAGATGGACCGGATGGTTGACCAGAACGCGCTGCAGGCCACCTTTCCCTATCTAGACAACGTCACCATCTGCGGCCATGACCGGCATGACCACGACGCCAACCTAGAAAAATTCCTCCGTACGGCCCAATGGCTGAACCTGACATACAACAGAGAAAAATGTATGTTCCGCACCACGCACCTCGCTATTCTTGGCTGCATGGTGGAAAACGGAGTCATCGGCCCCGACCCCGACCGAATGCGCCCCCTCCTGGAACTACCCCTCCCCCACTGCCTAAAAGCCCTGAAGAGATGCCTAGGGTTCTTCTCTTACTACGCCCAGTGGGTGCCCAACTATGCGGACAAAGCCCGGCCCCTCATCAAGTCAACCTCCTTCCCCCTGACGGCAGAGGCCCGTGCGGCCTTCACCCTCATAAAAGAGGACATTGCGAAGGCCACAATGCACGCAGTGGATGAGTCCATCCCTTTCCAAGTGGAGAGCGATGCATCCGACTTCGCCCTAGCCGCAGCCCTTAACCAGGCGGGGAGACCCGTGGCCTTCTTTTCACGGACCCTCCAGGGCCCCGAAATTCGACACTCCTCAGTCGAGAAGGAGGCCCAGGCGATAGTGGAGGCTGTACGGCACTGGAGGCATTACCTGGCCGGTGAACGTTTCACCCTGCTCACTGACCAACGGTCAGTAGCATTTATGTTTAACAACAGACAAAGGGGGAAAATCAAAAATGATAAGATATTGCGGTGGAGGATCGAGTTATCCACCTACAACTACGATATCTTATACCGGCCCGGGAAACTTAATGAGCCCCCAGACGCCCTATCCCGTGGGACATGTGCCAACGCACAAGTCGATAGGCTACGGACCCTCCACAATGATCTCTGCCACCCGGGGGTCACCAGGTTCTTCCATTTTATTAAAGCTCGCAACCTGCCTTACTCCATCGAGGAGGCCAGGACCATGACCAGGAACTGCCAGGTCTGCGCCGAATGCAAACCGCATTTTTATAGGCCAGACAGGGCACACCTGATTAAAGCCACCCGCCCCTTCGAACGTCTCAGCGTCGATTTCAAGGGGCCCCTTCCCTCCTCTGACCGCAACACGTACTTCCTCAATATTATTGACGAGTACTCCCATTTCCCCTTCGCCATCCCCTGCCCGGACATGACCAGCGCCACAGTCATCAGGTGCCTCAACGACCTGTTCACCATATTTGGCTTCCCCAATTACATCCACAGCGACAGGGGCTCGTCGTTCATGAGCAACGAGCTGCGCCAGTACCTGCTCGAGAAGGGCATAGCCACGAGCAGGACTACCAGCTACAACCCCCGGGGTAACGGACAGGTAGAGAGGGAGAACGCAACGGTGTGGAAGATCGCCATGCTCGCCCTAAAATCCAAGGGCCTCCCAATCTCCCGCTGGCAAGATGCCCTCCCTGATGCGCTCCACTCCATACGATCACTGCTCTGTACTGCCACAAATTCCACCCCTCACGAGAAGATGTTCGTCTTCCCCAGGAAATCCACCTCGGGGACATCACTACCGCCATGGCTGACGTCTCCGGGACCCGTCCTGCTCAGGAAACACGTGAGGTGCCATAAGACGGACCCCCTGGTCGAAAAGGTTCACCTCCTCCATGCCAACCCACAGTACGCCTACCTGGCGTATCCTGACGGGCGGGAGGACACAGTCTCAATTCGAGACCTCGCACCCTCAGGTACCACCCGAAACACCATCGATCACCATCCACTACCTCCACCCACCACCACTACCCACGATGCACCACCGGGGTGTCTACCACGAACTGACGACATGCCGGTGCCATCCCTACCCCGAGAGGACGACACGCCAGTGCTCCGTCCCACGCGAGAAGCGGCCGCGGGCAAAGAACCGCCGCAACCAGCACCACGAAGATCATTATGGCAGACAAGACCCCCGGAGAGACTTTCGTATACGAACTTTTGAAACACTTCACCCCGCCGGACTCTTTTTTAAACGAGGGGTGAATGTGGTAAACCACTGCTAACTCTGTACATGTCTGTGTGGTAAACCACTGTTAACTCTGTACAGGTCCGGGCATGTCTCCGCCCCTGGCTCCACCCCTAAGCCCGGGTATAAAGGTGACTCACCACCCTTCCCCCGGGAGCTCTTAGGATGGATCCACTAGCAGAGGCATGCTCCAGTTCTTAGTCAATAGAAGCCTACTTCGTATAAGTTCAACTCATAGTCTTTGGTGTTGTTGATAGTGCATCAAACAGGTACTGCGCAGACCCTTCCCGGACAGCGGCGGCTAGAGCCGACCGATGGCACAGAAAAAGGCCGAGCAGCGTCGATGGGGGGGAGAGAGAGGGTAGAGCGCACAGGGCACAGCCGGTGTTCAGGACCGAGCGGCGTCAACGAGAGAGAGCAGAGCGCAGCCGGTGTTTAAGGGCTGAGCAGCGTCAACGGGAGAGAGAGGCGTGCAGGAAAACGCACAGAGCGCAGCCGGTGTTCAAGGGCGGAGCAGCGTCAACGGGGGAGAGAGGCACGCAGGAAAACGCGCAGAGCGCAGCCAGTGTTCAAGGGCCGAGCAGCGTCAGCGGGGAAGAAAGGAAAGCGCGGGAGACGCCATTTTGAGCCGCAGCGGGGAAGAAGGGAGAGCACGGGAGATGCCATTTTGAGCCAGTCTAACCACACCCAGGGATGCCGAAGAGTGGCAGTGTCACAGCGTTCGACAATGAAGTCGAAGATTGGACGACATATGTCGAACGCATAGAAGTATACGGCATTGCGAATGAAGTGCCAGATGACAGGAAAGCGCTGGTATTGTTGAATTCAATGGGTGCAAAAACATATGGCTTACTGCGAAACGTAGTAACCCCAGAGAAGCCAGTGGAAAAGGATTTTGAAAACATAGTTTCAATACGACAGGACCACTTAGACCGCACACCACTGCTGATAGCGGAAAGATTTAAGTTTCACAAAAGGAACCAGCATAAAGATGAAAGTAATGCTGAGTATTTAACGGAACTGCGCAAGCTATCGAAACACTGCCAGTTTGGAATGGGACTAGCAGATACTTTAAGGGACAAGTTTGTGTGTGGGCTTCAAAGTGAAGGAACCCAGAAACGGCTTCTATCAGAAAAGGATCTTACGCTGGACAAGGCTTTCAGCATGGCAGTATCACACGAAGCAGCAGCACGGGGCGCGGCACAGATACAATGGAGGCCGCAAGAATATGGCACAAATGAAATGTCATACGGAACAGTGAAGTGCTATTGCTGCGGCAGAACAACACACGACCATAAGGATTGCTGGTTCAAGGACAAAGTGTGCAGACAGTGTGGAAAAGTAGGACAAATAGCAAGAGTCTGCAGGTTGGGAAAGAAAACCAGCAGCAAGAATTCTCCACAGGAGAAGTACAAGAATGTACATAAGGTGACGGAGAGTAGTTCAGACGAACAGAAAAGTGATACAGACTCCGGGAGCAAGGAGCTAGGTTGTCTGAAACTACATAATGTGATCAAAACGGAGGATCACCAAACTATCTGGGTCACGCTCAAGATAGCAGGAGTCCAAGTGAAAATGGAATTGGACACAGGATCAGCCCTAACAGTCATAAACCGAAGGGACTACAAGCGGCTATTCTCACATATACCCTTGTGACGTACAAAGATTGTCTTGAAGACGTACACGGGGCAAAATGTCTACCCCAAAGGAAAAATAAGGGTGAACGTTATATATAACGGCAAGGAAACACCAAAAATGGACCCAAACGTATTGCCAGATGGAGGACCACCACTACTAGGACGTGAATGGATCCGGAAGATACAGCTAGATTGGCATTCCATACAAGCACTGACTGTAGATGCCAAAAAGGATGATGACGTCACACCTGGACGACTGTCAAAAATGCTAACTGACGCACAAGAAGTGTTCCAGCAGGGACTCGGAATAATAAAAGGCATAACAGCGATGATCAAAATAGAGCAAAATGCAAGCCCAAAGTTTTTTAAGGCCAGACTGGTACCTTATGCAATCCGCCCAGCCGTCGAAGCAGAGCTGGAAGGTTTGGAACGTTCAGGAGTACTGTCCAAAGTGGACTGGAGCGAGTGGGCTACACCCATCGTTCCTGTAATGAAGAGGTCATTGGGTAATACGCCTGGGGAACCAAAGAAGTTTCGCATCTGTGGGGACTTTAAGGTGACAGTGAACCCAGTCCTTCACACTGTACAATATCCGCTTCCGCGGATTGAAGATATTTTCGCCTCGCTATCTGGAGGGAAATGCTTCACAAAGATTGATCTGGCCCAGGCGTACCTGCAAATGGAGGTAGAAGAAGCCTCGAAACAGTACCTCACGATCAACACTCACAAAGGTCTCTAACAATACAACTGGCTGGTGTTCGGGGTAGCATCAGCTCCGGCTATTTGGCAAAGGGCAATGGAACAAGTCCTGCAAGGAATTCCAGGGACCCAGTGTTATTTGGACGACATCCTGGTCACGGGCAAAAATGACAGTGATCACCTCGCCAACCTGGAGCAGGTGCTCACTAGATTGAAGGAATATGGGCTCCGAGCTAATCGCCACAAATGCGAGTTTTCCAGAAGCAGATCTCGTATTGTAGCCACGTTATTGATAAAGAGGGGTTACATAAGTCCCCTGAAAAGATTGAGGCAGTAGTCAAGGCTCTAGCACCGGAATATGTGTCACAACTGAGGTCGTTCCTCTAGCTGGTGAACTACTACCATAAGTTCTTGCAGAATTTGTCTACAGTACTACACCCACTGAACACCCTACTGCAAACGGGGGTACCATGGAAGTGGAATGACGAATGTAAACGAACTTTCCAGAAGAGCAAAGAATTGATCACATCAAAAGAGGTGTTGGCTCATTTCAACCCAGCACTACCAATTTGGTTGCCGTGTGATGCATCACCCTGTGGCATTGGAGCGGTGCTGTCGCACAAATTCCCGGATGGCTCGAAGAGGCCAGTAGCCTTTACGTCTCGGTCACTAACCTCAGCCGAGCGTAACTACGCCCAGATTGACAGGGAGGCCCTCAGCCTAGTGTGGGGAGTGAAAAAGTTCAACCACTATCTGCACGGGCAGAAGTTCACCTTGCTGACTGACCACCAACCACTTGTCTCCATCTTTAATCCAAAGAAGGGCGTTCCGGTGATGACTGCGCAACGGCTACAAAGATGGTCCCTTTTTCTAGGGGCGCACCAATATGAAATTGAGTATAAGGGCACGAAACAGCGTGGAAATGCTGATGGGCTATCACGCCTGCCACTGCCTACTGCGGAGGAAGCACCAGCAGTGGATCCTGTCGAAATATTTCATTCGACTATAATTGAATGGTTGCCAGTAACTAACGCTGGTATAGAGAAGGAGACCCGAAATGACCCGACACTGTCTCGGGTATATGATTTGACGGTGAAGGGATGGCCAGCACATGGCGACTCACTGTTGCCAGCATTCTCATCCAGAAGAGAACAGCTGTCAGTATGCCGGGGGACCTTGATGTGTGGATCCCGAGTGGTAATTCCACCCAAGTTAAGGGAGAGAGTGCTCAATGAGCTTCACGAAGGTCATCTGGGAGGGGTGAAAATGAAAAGCCTTGCTAGGGCTTATGTGTGGTGGCCGGGGATCGATCAGCAAATTGAGGACCTGACAAAGAGCTGCTTAGGATGTCAGAAGGTCCAAAATGCACCACCACATGCCCCTCTACACCCATGGGAGTGGCCCTCATCTCCATGGCAATGGGTGCATATTGATTTTGCTGGTCCATTCATGGACTCAATGGCCTAGAAATTCAGTTGCGTTCGCCAGCCGTTAGCGCCTTAGGAGGAGTAGATCTCGAGCGCTAGGCACTTAGCGGCCGGGCGCAGGACGATCTGCGCCTACGCCCAACTTCAGTAGACATTTAGCGCCGGCGCAAAGTGTTTGCGCGCGCTCAGCTGCGCGCACAACTTATGACATCATTTCGTCGTGCAACGCCCTTTGTGCGCCCCAAACCGGAACTTCAGTTGCGCCCGCCCAATGTGGGCGTGGCGGTGTTAAGAACTGTGAAGTGGAACGCAGCAGAGGCCCTGCGGGCCTCGGGGAGCGCTAATTAAAGGGCACTTACACTGAACTATAAAGGCCAGCCATTTTGCTGCAATGACTTTTCTGCAACAGATTTCTGGACAGAGACCAAGGAAGAGACCTTACTGATTTGGCCCAACATAGGAGAGGTATTTTTGGCTTCTGACCAGAGCTTGCAAATTTGCCTCATTGTGATTTCATTGTTTGCAAGTATATTATGGGGGCTGCATGGGGTTCCAACCCTCTGTTCCAGCATTATGTACGAAGGGCTCACAGACGCTATGTGAGAGGGGCAGCCATGCCTAGTCGCAGAGGGGGCATCAGGCGCCGGCAACGTAGGCCTTACCCACTCAGGGAATACCGCCAGCAGGTGTCCTATCTCACCATGACTGCCGCGCAGTGTGTTAAGAGGCTGCGCTTCAGAAGGGAGGTGGTTGCAGAGATCTGCCAGCTGCTTCACAGAGATCTGCGTCCACAGCTGATGGTGCAGGACGTCTCTGTCGGTGGAAGTGAAGGTCACGGTGGCTCTGAACTTTTATGCAAGCAGCTCCTTCCAAGCCGCTGCTGGGGACTTAGCTAACATATCCCAGTTCGCCGTGCATCGCTGCATCCGGCAGGTCACCGATGCCCTTTTCACAAGGAGACACCAATTCATCTCCTTCCCCATGACCCTAGAGAGGCAGGAGCAGCGTGCAGTCGGATTTGCGAGGATCGCCGACTTCCCCATGGTGCAGGGCGCCATTGACTGCACTCATGTGGCTTTGCGGGCACCTATCGACAATGCCGAGGATTACCGCAACCGGAAGGGCTACCATTCCCTCAATGTACAGCTGGTGTGTGACCACAGGCAGCGCATCCTAGCTGTCAATGCCCGCTTTCTAGGCAGCAGCCACGATGGATTTATCCTGCGCCAGACTACTGTGGCTGACATGTTCCAGGCACAGCCTCCCCCAAGAGGATGGCTTATCGGGGACAAAGGCTATCCTTTGTGTACATGGCTCATGACCCCGCTCCGCGCGCCCAGGACCCCTGCTGAGGAGGCATACAACGAAAGCCATCAAGCCACAAGGAACATCATAAAGCAAACGATTGGCATCCTCAAGCAATGGTTCCGCTGCCTGGATCGCTCCGGCGGATCTCTGCAGCATTCGCCGGATAGAGTCTCCCAGTTCGTCGTCGTTTGCTGCATGCTGCACAACCTGGCTATCCGCAGGACTCAGGCACTGCCACCTCACGTTAGACCACCACCTCAGGAGGACGAGCAGCAGGACCATGAGGAGGAGGAGGAGGAGGAGTACCAGCCCAGGAGGGAGCCACAAGGTCCAAGGGCCGTCCGTCGGCGGCTTATTGAACGACACTTCTAGGCCCCCTGTCAGGGAATGGCTTGTGGCAATGAAGGCACATGAATGCAGCCGCTCCGCAAGCCCTCAGCCGGTTAACGCAACAACCACTTGGAACATCACACATGGACAAGCTGAATAAAGAAAAAGCTTTATTGAACAAACTCAGGGCCCTTCCCACATGAAACCCAAAAACAGACAACACCCCCAAAAAACAGTCAAAAACATATCTCACTCCCACAACCTGGGGAGGAATAACAAAACTTGTCCATCCAAATGGCCTTCATCCTCGGCATTACCAAAAGAACCCCCCCCCCATAGACAACACAACCACCCCCATATAAAAAAACATTTGCCAACACACTCTACTTTGTGTGCCGAGAGGGCGAGTCCTTGTCCAGCCTTTTCCGGCCCCTGGCCGACCTGCTGCTCCGCCTCAACCTGGGCCCTGTGGGTGCTGCAAGGCTGGGGGAAGGCTCCTGAGGGGCACATTGCGTGATGGCAGATGCCCTTGGGGGTCGGCCTAGACGAGCTCTGGCCCTCGAGGGGCCGGCTGCTGACTGCTGCAGCTGTGGCTGGGCAGCATCAGTCTCTCCAGCAGCTCGTGGCAGCTTCGCTGGGGGAGTGGCAGTGGCAGCTGCAGCAATGGGGGCAAGCTGGCTGATGCCAGGTGCTCGCTGCTCGCCTGAGACACTGGCACTCGGCCGGGCTGGCACTGCAGCAAGCGCAGCAATCTGGTGAAGGCCAGACCGCTGTGCTGCTGCAGCGCGGTGGGTGCTCCGGCGATGCCTGCCTGACACAGCGAGTGTGGCAGCAGTGAGTGCCCGTACTGCCCTGGTCTGTGCCCGCATCAGACCAGCCAGTGACTGCACGGCACCACTGATCAACTCTGCACTCGCTGCCTGTGCTGCCCTGAATTCGGCCCGACTCGCGTCCTGTGCTGCCCTCAATTCGGCCCGACTCGCGTCCTGTGCTGCCCCGAATTGTTCAAGAACCCTGGCCTGTGCTGCCGCGAGTTGTTCGAAACCCCTGGCCTGTGAGGCCCCGAAATCGGACACACTATGCGCCAGGGACTCGATGGCCTCAGGCAACCGTGCCACAACCCCCATGAACTCGGTGTGGCGACGATCCGAGTCGGCGGACATTTGATCAAGGAGGCGCACCTCCTGGGCGAGGACCGTCTCCGGACTGGAGGCCGGACTCTCCATCTGGGGAGAAGGCCGCTGAGCTGGCCGACCCTTCCCGCGTGGCTGGATGCCACTGGGCCCAGCAACTACACTCCCCTGCAACACTTCCCCCCTCTGGGGAGAAGGCAGCCGAGCTGCCCGACCCTTCCCGCGTGGCTGGACGCCACTGGGCCCAGCAACTACACTCCCCTGCAACACTTCCCCCCTCTGGGGAGAAGGCAGCCGAGCTGCCCGACCCTTCCCGCATGGCTGGACGCCACTGGGCACAGGAGCTACACCCCCCTGCAACACTTCCCCCTGGCTCTCCTCCAGGGAAGACGTGTCCCCTCCATTGCCATCCCCTGGCGCGGATGAGGGTTCCCCCGATGGGCCGCCTTCCTCTTGCTCCTCCTCGTCCTCCTCTTCCGAGGGACTGACACTCGCAGCTTCAGGGACCTCCTCCTCACCAGCTGAAAGCAGGAAGGCACAAGAGTAGCTTTAGAGTGAGGACAGGGCGTCAGCGAGGGAGGCATGAGTGGTGGCATTCTGCGCATTGGTCGGACAGTGGCAAAAGATGTAGATCTGAAGCGCTAGGGGAACGAGAGAGGTCCAAAAGGTCATGTCCTTACCATTGGGGCCCAGCACAGGGTCGGCATCTCCACATGCAACGGGGCCAATCAGCCGGCCACCCATGAGTCGACCCACGCGCTCCTCCAGGTCACTGAGCTGCTGGAACTGGGGACGGCCTCCCCCGGTGACAGTCCGGCTCTTCAGATTCTGGGCCAGCTTGGCCTGCAAGAGAAAGGACGGCCTCTAAGTACAGTGTGGTGCTCTGTTGTTGTGTGCTCTGCCTCCCATGGTCGAATAGCTTGGCCAGTGTGGTGCCCTGTTGTTGTGTGCACTTCCTCCCATGGTCGAATAGCTTGGCCAGTGTGTAAAGTGCAGAAAGTGCAATTGATGTTCATGCCAGTGCCATAGCTGCTGGATGAGGGCTGGCCATTAGGCCTTTGAGGTCCCTTTGCCCATAATGTGAGGTGCACATGCAAGGATGAGGAGGACACTGGAAACGGTACTCACCCTGACAATCCGAGTGAGGTCGTTAAACTTTTTCCGGCATTGGACACCAGTCCTGGGGACATCGCAGGTGGCTGTGATCCTCTGGGCGATATCCCTCCAGGCTCTCCTGTACACCCTGGTGGGAGGCTTCTTGCCACTGTCCGGGAACAAGATATGGCTTCTCCTCTCCAAAGCCCTAACCAGCACCTTTAAATCATGGGCAGAGAAGCGCTGCGCTCGCTCACGGGCCCTCTGCATCCTTCCTGGCGCTATTTCTCTCCAGCAGCAGTGTTTAGGCCTAGCTGGAGGGCTGCAGTATCCAGGGCATGGCAGCAGACCAAGTCGACCCTTCCCCCTTTAAGAGCTGGCCGGCGCCAGGGTGTCTGCTGTCAATCAAAACATGACCGCACCTGCGCTGCGCCCGGCCTCGGCGGTATCAGTCTGCACCGTCGGCTTAGCGCCTAAAGATAGCCGTGCATCGCCAGTTTTAGCGCTCGAGCAAACTCCTTGGCCAAAGCTACTGAATATCGGCGAAGTGGCCTCCACTTTCCGGCGGGCGCAAACTTTAGCGGCCGCCCGACTTTACTGCCCCAAAAGTGGCTATACTGAATTTCTAGGCCAATGTTTTTAATAGCTGTGGATGCTCACTCGAAATGGCCTGAGGTGATCAAAATGTCCTCCACCACCACGGAGAAAACTATTGCAGTCCTACAGTCCATTTTTGCCAGGAACGGCTTGCCAGAGCAGATTTGCTCTGATAACGGACCACAGTTTGTGTCCGAAGAGTTTCGAAGATTTATGAAAAGGAATGGGGTAAGGCATTACACATCCGCCCCATATCATCCAGCCACAAATGGATTGGCTGCGAGGTTCGTGCAAACCTTTAAAAAAGCAGTAAAGGCCATGTGCGATGACGACATTCCACTGCAGCATAAGGTGGACAATTTCCTGTTAGCCTACAGAAATGCGACACATGCAGTCACCAACCAGACCCCGGCCATGATGTTCTTTAACCGAAGGTTGAGATCTCGTCTGGATTTGCTCAGACCAAATGTACGAAGAGATGTTGAGAATAAGCAATTCCAGCACATCAATGAGAAGCCGACAAGGAGCTTCAATGGAGGGCAACCAGTATTGGCCCGCGACTACAGAACAGAGAAATGGCAACCAGGAACGATATGCACACGGCAGGGGCCATTAATGTACACAGTGGATGTTGGGGAGAACATTGTGAGACGCCATGTTGACCAGATCCTAGAGTCACAGGAACAAGTCAACCCCATGTCTCGCCCATACGTACCTGGTGATGAACCCGACGTACAGGTAGCATCCACCCCAGAAACAGTAGCATCGGAAGCGGATGAACCAACCGACGACAGGGGGCCAGAATCGCCTCCGCACCAAGAGCAAGACACTCGGGAAAGGCGCTATCCAAAAAGGATCAGGAAGCCTCCCCAAAGAATGAATTTATAAATAGACTATTTTCAGTTAATGTTGCATGTTAAAAGTGTTATGGTACTGTTAATCTAAAAGGGGAGGAATTGTAATGTATGTACCTTTAAGAGGAGAACTACTTTTTACAGCTCCTGTATGCTGTAGTACCGGCAGTGACCACATCTGTATATAAACCCTGAGTAGGGATCTGTACTTTTAGTTCTAGAGTAACCCTCATTCACTAAACACCTGTTGATTGTTCCCTGCAGTCTCTTGTCTAATTATTGAAGGACACAACATCAAGATACACGGATCTAACGCTCCTGGCTCCTGTTCCGGCCCCTCGCCCTCGTGGCTACTGCTCTTCCCCCGTCCCGCGCTTACCGCCCGGCCACTGCCCATGCCTTCCCCATTCCATCAGGGATGCCCGGCATTGCACCAAGCGGACACGGACAAACCAGGCCAGGCGAGGTGGGACGCGACGAGGTGAGGTGGTGAAGAAGACGAATGGAAAGACGATTGAAGAAAAGCTTCGAATAATCGGGCCTTCAGTCCAGCTGACCTGCGACTATCTTCATGCAAACTCCAACTGCCGGCCGAGGAACAGGAACCATCATCCCTGCGAGGTAAAGTACCCAAGCAGAGACTTTAACTTTGGGGTACTTGTACCTGGACAACGCTCTTGCAGCACCCCGAGACCACGTGACGATGGCAGGCTCCAGAGAGCACAAAGAGCGAACCCCAAACCCCACCGCTGTTTTGAATTCAGCAGATCTTTTGATTGGTGAGCATGAATTCTGACCCCTCATAGCTTAATCTAGTTAGGTATAGGGGGTGGGATAAGGATAAGGGGATTGTTAAGATAGTTTGTTTTCCCTCGATGTGCCGTGTGTTCCCCATTCCCTGTATAAGTATAGTTATTTTGTATTTTGCCTGTAAAGTTTACACTAGTAACTTTTCATAAGATTGTGTTAATTTCTTTTTCAATAAAAAAATCTTGGTTTTGCTTACATCCAACCATCTGTCTACTCAAGTCTTTTCTGTATCGCCGCCTGTACCTAAGTCCGGTGTCTAGAACCCAGGGGCGTGGGAGCGATTCGAACCGCTCACAAACAGTCAGAGGCATAACTGACTGGGCGTACGCGCCACCCGCCACCCCCTACAAGCCCTAGTTAGACCGCACCTGGAGTATTGTGTTCAGTCTGGGCACCACACCTTAAGAAGGTTATATTGGCTTGGAGGGTGCAGCATAGATTTACTAGAATGATACCTGGACTCCCAGGGTTATATTTTGAGGAGAGATTACACAAACTAGGGTTGTATTCCCTGGAATTTAGAAGATTAAGGGGTGATGTGATTGAAGTTTTCAAGATAGTAAGGGGAAGTGATAGGGTGGATAGAGTGAAACTATTCCCGCTGGTTGGGGAGTCTAGGACTAAGAGGCACAGTCTAAAAATTAGAGACAGGCCTTTCAGGAGTGAAGTTAGGAAACACTTCTGCACACAAAGGGTGGTAGAAGTTTGGAAGTCTCTTTGGCAAACGGCAGTTGATGCTAGATCAATTGTTAATTTTAAATCTGGGATTGATGGATTTCTGTTAACCAAAGGTATTAAGATATATGGGCCAAAGGCGGGTATATGGAGTTAGGTCACAGATCAGCCATGATCTCATTGATTGGCAGAACAGGCTCGAGGGGCTGAATGGCCTACTCCTGTTCCTATGTGAATTATTGGTTCTCTGCTCAAAGCAACCCAACCCCGGCTAGGACGAGTTACATTCCACTGAGATTGGGAAACTACTTTAAGTTGGTCATGCCTTTTGAGTTCTTTTCAAAGCATTTATGCACCGCTAAAAATGTTTAAGCAGCTCCATGGCAGTTACTGCAGGGCATTTAACCAGCATTTCTCTGGGCCAGGACAGGATTCCCTGAAGGGGTTCCCCACACTCTCGGATACTTCAAAAGCAAACTGCATTTATACAGTACAGGCACGGCTTGTCATTTACATAATAAGGCTCTTTGCTTTGTAAAACATCTATAGGAAGGAGAGGATTCTCTTCCACCCTTCTTCCTCAGACTCCCGCCTCTACAACAACAACTTGTATTTATATAGCGCCTTTAACGTAGTAAAACGTCCCAAGGCGCTTCACAGGAGCATTATCAAACAAAATTTAACACCAAGTCAATGTAAGGAGATATTAGGACAGTTTGGTCAAAGAGGTAGGTTTTAAAGAGTGTCTTAAAGGAGGAGAGGTAGACAGGTGAAGAGGTTTAGGGAGGGAATTCCAGAGCTTAGGGCCCAGGCAGCTGAAGGCATGGCCGCCAATGGTGGAGTCATTAAAATCGGGGTTGCTGAAGAGGCCAGAATTGGAGGAGCACAGATATCTCGGGGGGTTGCGGGGCTGGAAGAGATTACAGAGATAGGGAGGGGCAAGTCAATTTAGGGATTTGAACACAAGGATGAAAATTTTAAAATTGACACCCGCCCCACCCCCAGCCATCCCCACCAGTGCCCTTGGCTTGGCCCCCTGCCTGCTCCTGAGATGTCTCAGTGCTGATGCTGCCATGTCCCAGGCCTTCACTCCATTACCCACCCTCAACTGCCAACGATAATGCTTAAAGAACTTTGAACCAGTTCCCAGCGACGGGTAAGAACGGAGCTTTTGCTGAGTGTGTAGACAGGGTTTTGGGACTCGCAGGTTAAGGTTAGGTCAGCGTGAGGTGAAGGCTAGTGTCTGCTCGTAATAGGGCAGGCCAGCAGCAACAGCTGGACAGCTGTGGTAGCCTTTCTCAGCAGTATATCTTTGAAACAAGTCAGTGTTTTCAGATCAATGCTCATGGAAACAATTTTGTGTACTTTTGGAGAATAAAAAGAAAAAAGAAAGAACTTGCATTTCTATAGCGCCTTTCACAACATCAGGATGACCTAAAGTACTTTACAGCCAATGAAGCACTTTTAAAGCGTAGTCACAGTTATAATGTAGGAAACACAGCAGCCAATTTGTGCACAGCAAGATCCCACATACAGCAATATGATAATGACCAAATATTTTTTGTAATATTGGTTGAGGTATAAATATTGGCCAGGACACCAGGGAGAACTTCCCTGCTCTTCATTGAAATTGTGCCATGGGATCTTTTACATCCACCTGAGAGGGCAGATGTGGTCTTGGTTTAACATCTCATCTGAAAGACGGCACCTCTGACAGTGCAGCACTCCCTCAGCACTGCACTGGAGTGTCAGTCTAGATTTTGTGCTGATGTCTCTGGACTGGGACTATAAACCCACAACTTTCTTACTCAGAGGTGAGAGTGCTGCCCACTGAGCCACGGCTGACATTGAAAGGGAACGCATTGAGCTATACAGTCTGGGTCTGATCCTCAGTCTGTGCTGTGTTAAGCGAACTCACCTTGGGCTGCATTAGATGGAGCTACTATTGGCATCAGCAATTCAGAGTTAGCAGGGGGGAAGAAAACCATGAGCCAAGGTTTCTGCTCCTGATTTGCTATCTAGTGACTCCAGCTGGCAAGTGTGCACCTACGGACATTGGCTGCAGACAAGTTCTATCTTGGCTGTGATGTCCTGCGCAGTTCAATCACTGGCCAATACTCACTGTATAGACTCTAGACTCAAAGCATGAGGATGGCCACTTGTGCAACTCCAGCATAAGCTGGAGGCTTCAGAGTGTGGGGAGAGGGGGAAGGGGAGGAAGGGGAAACTGGAGGAGGGAAAATGTAAGAAGTCACACAACACCAGGTTATAGTCCAACAGTTTATTTGAAATCACTCAGCACCCACGGACCAGTTGAACCAGGAACACTCCTCGCCACGATGGACGTCTCGGCACTCTACACCAGTATCCCCCATGATGACGGCATCACTGTGACAGCCTCAGTACTCAACACCAACAACAGCCAATCTCCAGACACCATCCTACAACTCATCCGCTTCATCCTTGACCAAAATGTCTTCACCTTCGACAACCAGTTCTTTACCCAAACACATGGAACAGCCATGGGGACCAAATTCGCACCCCAATACGCCAGCATTTCATGTACAAGTTCGAGCAAGACTTCTTCGCTACACAGGACCTCCAACCAACGCTTTACACTAGATACATCGACGACATTGTGATTTCAAATAACACTGTTGGACTATAACCTGGTGTTGTGTGGCTTCTTACATTTGTCCACCCCAGTCCAACACTGACATCTCCACACCATGGAGGAGGGAAGAAAAAAGATAGATTCATCAGCACACAATTTTTAAAGGCCAAAGAAGACAAGACAAACAGCAGAAGATCACCTAGAACATCAACTTCTGAATACCTGCAACTCCACTTCAAACTACATTGAGAGCTTCCCTCTGTTCACATTGTCTAACAAAAGGTTCACCGCCATATTCTGAATGAGCTCTCCAAACTGTGAATCCAATTCCAGTTAGGCTCGAGAGAGCTGTGCACTGCTCATGTCAAAACACTGTGGATCAACAACAACAGTAACAACTTGTATTTATATAGCGCCTTTAATGTAGTAAATCATCCCAAGCCACTTCACAGGAGTATTATAAGACAAAAAATTTGACACTGAGCCACATAAGGATAAATTAGGGCAGGTGACCAAAAGCTTGGTCAAAGAGATAGGTTTTAAGGAGCGTCTTAAAGGAGGAAAGAGAGGTAGCGAGGCGGAGAGGTTTAGGCAGGGAATTCCAGAGCATAGGGCCCAGGCAACATAAGGCACGGCCACCAAAGGTTATGATCAGGGATGCTCAAGAGGGCAGAATTAGAGGTGCGCAGATATCTCGGGGGGGTTGTGGGGCTGAAGGAGATTACAGAGATAGGGAGGACCGAGGCCATGAAGGGATTTGAAAACAAGGATGAGAATTTTGAAATCGAGGTGCTGCTTCAACGGGATCCAATGTAGGTCAGCGAGCACAGGGGTGATGGGCGTACGGGACTTGGTGCGAGTTAGGACATGGGCAGCCGAGTTTTGGATGGCCTCAAGTTTACGTAGGGTAGAATGTGGGAGGCCAGCCAAGCGTGCATTGGAATAGTCAAGTCTAGAGGTAACAAAGATCCTCAAACAGGAGTCTGGCTGAACATCAGCAGTCTGAGAAAGGCACTGGGGGGATCCCTGCTGCTGGGTTGTCCGCGATGTTTAACTGTTATGGTGGAGCTGTGTGGTGAAGGTACTCCCACAGAGCTGTTAGGGAGGGAGTGCCAGGATTTTGACCTAATGACGATGAAGGAACGGCAATATATTTCCAGGTCAGGATGGTGTGTGACTTGGAGGGGAACTTGGAGGTGGTGCTGTTCCCATGCGCCTGCTGCCCTTGTTCTTGCAGGTGGTAGAGGTTGCGGGTTTGGGAGGTGCAGTTGAAGAAGTCTCGGCGAGTTGCTAGCTGACTATACTAGCTGGTGTCCCGTAGCCTTACTTACTGGGAGTTGGACGTTTTATAAGGACAGATGTTTTGCACCATCTACAACCAACTTATCAGCAATGGGGCCCCAGATCCATCAGCACTGGGATGGAATCTCAAGGTCTAGAAGTATTTGAAGGGGCAGCTGATGGTCTAGGAGTACTGAGGGGGGCCTGGGGATTCGAAGGACTGCATAAAACGGTTCTAGGAGCTTTAAGGCAGGTCTTGGAATCACTGGGAAAGAGATTCTACGATCCTAGAAAGGCAGGAAATTCAGGGAGGGATGTCCTGGGTTAGAGTAGGACTGGGTGGCAGGGGTCTGGGACCATTCGGAAGTCAGAGTCTGGCAGTACTTGAGGACAGAGATTAACATCCTTCTGGAGAAGAGGACTCAAACTGCCATTGGCCCCATCAGACTTTCTGATCCAGGAGCTCTCCTGCTCCTCCTAGCTCCACATTCAGGTAAGTAAATGTAAGAAATCTTACCTTGTAGGCCGCAGGCGATCCTTAGTGCTGACTTCCCTGAGTGAGGCCAGCGCGGGCTGCCTCGGGGCAAACCAATAGGGAGATGGGACCTCAAGCAAGTGTTAGGCCCCTTATTTGCATGCATAATGGAGCTTATTTCAGGCGTAGCTGAAAGATGCAATTTTTACCTTTCCCAATATGGCTGGTGGCTCGCCTCTGGCTGGAAATTTGTGTAGCCTGCCTGTCCGCCATATTGGGAGCTCAGTAGGCCAGTTAGTTCCTGAAAAAGGGTCGTATGTATAGGCTCTTTTTTCTCGAGATGGCAATGAACCTCTTTGTCCCATCTTCCAGAAATGTTGCGGCCGTATTGTGAAGTGATGCAGGCCAGTTTTCTGTGACCCAATCCTTCCGCGTTGAGGACAGGCACAGTTCATTATATCTGTGGCTTGCAATATTGTTGTGTCAACAAAAACTGAGGCTAATCATCGAGCAGTGGAGAGAGGCACCTTAACCACAATGCTGCATTCTTGCCTTATTGTTCTCCTGCTTTTATTTGACTGAGTTTCTTTGCAAAAAATTTAATTATAAAACAATTTTCCAGTTATTAATTCACATCTTCCGCACAGCTTCACAAATTCCTTTTTGAAAGTTCACTATGAATACTGTTCAGTATGCTGTGTACAGATTTTTGATAATACAGTTACAATTGTTTATATCCTGCAATATAACCTAAAGTACATTAGGAATGTATATTATAGCACAGAATTATTACTGTCTTGTGTCTGCTGTTGGCATCCAATGTGTGATTAAACTGAAGTAATATGAAAACAATAACACAATGTGTGTGTGAATATATCGTAGCAAACATCACAACTGCAGTCCTCAGCTTAAATTAGCAACCATTGTCAAAAGGAAAATAAATAGAGCTCCATTGAAAAGAATTTGAAGGTGACACAAACAATCTAGTTTTAAAGGAATTATGTGAGTTCCACTGCACTAAAATATGTTCAATACTATTTTGAAACTCATTCCAAAAGATTCAATTATTCAGCCGTGAGATCATAGAATCATGGAATCATACAGCACAGAAGGAGCCCATTCGGCCCATCATGCCTGTGCCCGCTCTTTGAAAGAGCTCTCCAATTACTCACACTCTCCTGCTCTTTTCCCATAGCCCTGAAAATGTTTCCTTTTCAAGTATTTATCCAACTCCCTTTTGAAAGTTACAATTGAACCTGCTTCCACTGCCCTTTCAGGCAGTGCATTCCAGGTCACAACAACTCGCTGCATAAAGACATTTTTCCTTATTTCCCCCCTGGTTCTTTCGCCAGTCACCTTCAATCTGTGTCCTCTGGTTACTGACCTTGCTGCCACTGGAAACAGTTTCCTTATTTAATCTATCAAAAACCTCTATTCAATCTCCCCTTAAACTTACCTGCTCTAAGGAGAACCCCAGCTTCTCCGGTCTCCCTACATAACTGAAGTCCCTCATCCCTGGTACTATCCTGGTAAATCTCCTCTGCACCCTCTCCAAGGCCTTGACATCCTTCTTAAAGTGTGGTGCCCACAAGTGCCCTATTTTGACAGCCTTATCGACTTGTCCTGCCACCTTCAAAGATTTTTGCATGTGCACTTCCAGGTCTCTCTGTTCCTGCATCCTTTTTAAAATTGTACCATCTGCCTCACCTAATTTTTCACGACATAATGCATCACTTCACATTTCTTTGTTAATGGGTTAGATTTTTAACTTGCTGACCGAATGGTAATGAAAATCAGGCATTTTTTCTAATGGGCGCCTGATTGCAGCACCAGTTTTACACCCAGGCAGCGAGTTGAAGGTCTCCTCCAATGTCCATTGTGAGTGCTCTGTACTGAGGGTTTGCAGTTCCTTATGGAGACACCTCAGAACCCAGTGAAGGTAAAATTCAGCATGGAGGGTAGCACAAAACATTTTACACTCTGGTTGATTTTCTTTTCCATTGATGTTAGGGCGGAGTGTAAAAAGGACTGCTGACTCCCCACAGCCCCCCCTCTCCCGACCCCCATGAAGTTATAAGCAGGCAGCAGTCATTGGTCTTGGGTGTGGTAGTAAATCATGCTCTCAACAATAAACATGGTCTGACAAAACGGTCTGCCAGCAGTGGGTCAGATGAGGACAAGAGCAAGGGCCCTGCAGAAACGGGAGCAACAGCACAGTGAATAAGCACACAGTACAAAAGCAAAATACTACGGATGCTGGAAATCTGAAATAAAAACAGAAAATGCTTGAAATATGTGATGAAATATATTCCATTCATCACTGCCTGTGACTGTGGTCAGTTTCAGTGTCATTTCCCTTCCCCCAGTCCTCATTGTATTATGTATTGGAATGTGCTGGAATGTGCTGTGTGTAGGGCTCCGCCCATACCTGGCCCCTTTTGTAAGCTGGCTCAGTCTGGCCCCAATCTCCAGAAGGAAGACATCTCTCTCTTTTACGTGTTACTTTCTAAGTTAATAAAAGCCTTGTTTTGTTTCGCTAACATCGAGTCTCGGAACTTATTGAGGCACATCAATTTTATTAACTTATTTTTCAACACTATGGATCAACTCCTGAAACCCGAACGTTTGGATTTGGATCAACATGCTCCGGACGCATCAGCATGCTTCGGACACTGGTTTGAGTGTATGGAATTCTTCCTGGACAATTCCGCAGCCGTCAAAGACGCTACGGACGCTGCGAGGATGAGACTCGGAATTCTGCGGAATTGGGTAAGCCACCGTGTTTACCCCCTCATCCAAGACGCCGATACATACCTGGCCGCCTGCGACATCTTAAAGGCGCATTACCAGCAGCCTACGAATGAGGTGTATGCTAGGCATCTACTCGCTACTCGCGCACAGCGACCTGGGGAATCGGTGGAGGAGTTCCTAAGCATCCTGAAAATGCTTGGCAAAGACTGTAAGTGCCGAGATGTAAAAGCCGCAGTGTACACCGACGAGCTTGTTCACGATGCCTTTATCACAGGCCTCAGCTCCACTTACATCCGGCAAAGACTGCTGGAAAAAACGGGGTTGGACCTGAAACAGGCTGCGGACACCGCGCGGTCCCTGGATGTGGCCCAGAGAAACTCGGACGCCTACTCTTCAGCCCGCGCCATCCACGCCGCCACGTGCGCACCGAGGGCGCCGCCATCTTGGAAGGCATCTTCCCCGCCCGGCAGCCCGACACCGGCGGGGCCCAGCTCTCCCCCCAGAAGCCCTACGACAGCCGCGACGCGTCAGGGACCCAACTGCTACTTCTGCGGGCAGCCAAAGCACACCAGAAACCTGTGCCCGGCGAAAGGCACCACCTGCTTTAAGTGTGGTAAGAAGGGGCACTTCGGGAAGGTGTGCAGAGGGAACGCCGCCGGAAAACCAACCGCCGGAAAACCCGCAACCGCCGCGTGTGCGCCGTGGGAGCGGCCATCTTGGACACCATCTTGCCCGACCTCGTGGGGTCCGCCATCTTATGAGCAGACAGCGTGGACGCCATCTTGTATCGATCAGGGCCCTACAGTGGCATCGGTCACAGTGGACCAGACCAGGCCGCACCCGCTATCCAAATCAATGGTGGACATCGAGGTAAACGGGTGCCGGGTTAAATGCTTAATTGACAGTGGAAGCACGGAGAGTTTTATCCACCCTGAACTGGCACAGCAACTCTCCCTAAAGGTGGTCCCTACTCAGGGTACCATCTCTATGGCTGATAAAACCCAGACATCGACCATTCTGGGTTACTGCACGGTACAATTGGGCGTTAACGGAACTGTATACGATAATTTTAAAGTGTTAATCATGAAGAACCTATGTGCGAGCGTGATCTTGGGCCTGGATTTCCAGTGCAACCACCAAAGCACCACGCTCAAGTATGGTGGGTCCCAGCCGCCCCTCACAGTGTGCGGTCTGGCTACCCTGAAGGTAAAGCCGCCTTCGCTATTCGCGAACCTTACCCCTAACTGCCGGCCAATAGCGACCAAAAGCAGGAGGTACAGCTGGGAGGACAGGCGGTTTATCGCGACCGAGGTAGACAGGCTCCTGAAAGAGCGCATTATTGAACGCAGCAACAGCCCGTGGCGCGCCCAAGTGGTAGTGGTAAGGGGTAGCGAGAAGAAATGGATGGTGATCGACTATAGTCAAACGATCAACAGGTACACCCAACTAGACGCCTACCCGCTACCCCGCATATCAGAAATGGTGAACCAAATCGCCCAATACCGGGTGTTCTCCACCATCGACCTCAAGTCAGCGTACCACCAGCTCCCTATCAGACCAGAGGACCGCCCGTACACCGCCTTCGAGGCGAACGGACGCCTCTACCAATTCCTCAGAGTCCCCTTTGGGGTGATGAATGGGGTCTCGGTCTTTCAGAGGGAAATGGGCCGCATGGTCGATGACCACCACTTGCAGGCAACCTTCCCCTACCTCGACAACGTCACCATCTGTGGCCACAATCAGCAGGATCACGACTCGAACCTCGAGAGGTTCCTGGAAACCGCACAAAAACTCAACCTCACCTACAACGAGGACAAGTGCGTTTTCAACACCACGCGCCTCTGCATACTAGGCAGCGTGGTGGAGAATGGGGAAATCGGACCAGACCCCGACCGATTGCGCCCCCTACGGGAGCTGCCCCTGCCCAACACTCCCAAAGCCCTGAAAAGGTGCCTGGGGTTATTTTCTTATTATTCCCAATGGGTCCCCAACTACTCCGACAAAGCCCGCCCCCTCTTGAAAGCATCCTCTTTTCCGCTGTCTGCTGAGGCCCACGCCGCCTTCAAAAGCATTAAGCAGGATATTGAGCGGGCCACGCTACAGGCAGTGGATGAGAACACTCCATTTCAAGTGGAAAGTGATGCGTCTGACTTCGCCTTGGCGGCCACCCTCAACCAGGCGGGGCGGCCCGTAGCTTTCTTCTCGAGGACCCTCCAAGGCCCCGAGGTCAGACACTCCTCCGTGGAAAAGGAGGCCCAAGCCATCGTGCAGGCAGTGCGCCACTGGCGCCACTACCTAGCCGGCAAACGCTTCACCCTACTTACCGACCAGCGGTCGGTAGCGTTTATGTTCAACAATAAACAGAGGGGGAAGATTAAAAATGATAAGATCCTTAGGTGGCGGATCGAGCTCTCCACCTTCGAGTACGACATCATTTACCGGCCAGGGGCCCTTAACGAATCCCCTGACGCCCTCTCACGAGGGATGTGTGCCAGCGCCACCGGGGATCGGCTACAGACCCTCCACAACGACCTCTGCCACCCAGGGGTCACGCGGCTGTTCCACTTCATAAAGTCCCGTAACGTACCCTACTCGATTGAGGAAGTTCGGTCTCTGACCAGGAACTGCCGCACTTGCGCTGAGTGCAAGCCTCGGTTCTACCGCCCCACTTAATCAAAGCTACACGGCCCTTTGAGCGGCTCAGCTTAGATTTCAAGGGCCCCCTCCCGTCCGTCGACCGCAATGTTTACTTCCTGAATATTGTGGACGAATACTCCCGGTTCCCATTCGCCTTCCCCTGCCCAGACATGACCTGCGCCACGGTCATTAAATGCCTCAACAGCCTGTTCTGCCTGTTCGGTATGCCGAGCTACATCCATACGGATAGGGGGGCGTCCTTCATGAGTGAAGAGCTACGCCAGTACATGCTGTCCAAGGGGATCGCCACGAGCCGTACCACCAGCTACAACCCCCGGGGTAACGGCCAGGTGGAGCGAGAGAACGGGACAGTGTGGAAAGCAGTCACTCTAGCTCTAAGGACCAAGGGCCTCCCTATCTCCCGCTGGCAGGAAGTCCTCTCGGATGTGCTCCATTCGATACGGTCGCTATTGTGTACGGCCACTAATGCCACGCCTCATGAACGTATGTTTGTCTTTCCCCGGAAATCCACCTCAGGTGTATCCATGCCGTCATGGCTCTCCACCCCAGGTCCGGTACTCGTGCGAAGGCATGTGAGGGGCCACAAGACGGACCCTCTTGTGGAGCCAGTACACCTACTCCACGCCAACCCCCAATACGCATATGCCCGGCACGCTGACGGAAGGGAGGACACCGTGTCCATAAAAGACGTCGCCCCAGCCGGCATCGACAACAACCATGGCAATAGCAGCGACAACGATCACAGCAACTCTTACCCACCCACTACTCTTTTCAACGATCACAGCAACTCTTACCCACCCACTACTCTTTCATCACCCCCGGAAGAACATCGACCAACGGCACCCCCACCAACTACCCCTTCAACAACCCTGGTGGCACCCCCAGCAGAGACCCAGGAGGCTACCGGGGACACCCAGCCGACACCCGCGGCACCACGTCGGTCGCAGAGGACTATCAAACCCCCGAACAGACTAAATCTATAGAAGGGGTGAATGTGATGAAATATATTCCATTCATCACTGCCTGTGACTGTGGTCGGTTTCAGTGTCATTTCCCTTCCCCCAGTCCTCATTGTATTATGTATTGGAATGTGCTGGAATGTGCTGTGTGTAGGGCTCCGCCCATACCTGGCCCCTTTTGTAAGCTGGCTCAGTCTGGCCCCAGTCTCCAGAAGGAAGACATCTCTCTCTTTTACGTGTTACTTTCTAAGTTAATAAAAGCCTTGTTTTGTTTCGCTAACATCGAGTCTCGGAACTTATTGAGGCACATCAAAATACTCAGCAGGTCAGGCAGCATCTGTGGAGAGAGAAACAGAGTTAACGTTTCAGATCGATGACCCTTCGTCAGAGCTGGAAAAAGCTGCAGATGGAACAGGTTTTTAAGCAAGTGTAGAGGTAGGGAACGGGGGATGGGAGGAAAGAACAAAAGGGAAGGTCTGTGATAGGGTGGAATGCATGAGAGATTAAGAGACAAAAGGGAATAAACACACAGCTTCTACTCTGGCTATACAATATACTCTAGCACAGTGCAATAATGCCACAGAGCAAATCTATGACATCCTGATATCTCTACACACTGTGCAAACTACCTTCCTAGAAAGGCAGCCTTCATTTGTAAAAGCCCAGTCCTCCCTCTCAGGTGGACGTAAAAGGTCCCATGGGACTATTTCGAAGAAGAGCAGGAGCGTTCTCCCTGGTGCCCTGGCCAATATTTATCCCTCAACCAACATCACTAACACAGATAATCTGGCCATTATCACATTGCTCTTTGTGGGAGCTTGCTGTGTACAAATTAGCTGTCGTGTTTTCTACATTACAACAGTGACTACTCTTCAAAAGTACTTCATTGGCTGGAAAGTGCTTTGAGCTGGCCTGAGGCTATATAAATGCAAGTCTGTGGTGACATACCACCACTGGACATAATCCGCTCACGGCGGCACAGACAGTCTAAGCAGAAGCCCCCAGCCGGGGGCCCTTTCCTCCAGCAACTTGTTTCCCGCAGGGACAGGCTGCCGGGAGCACTTCCTGTCTGGGAAGTATTTAAGTGGATGCGCGGGCTTTTCTAGTTCCTGTTTGTCATGTGGTCAGAATAAAGCAGTTGTGTTTTCAACAGCTCTGGTCTCGACTCCCACGTTTGCCGCGGTATCTCAACACTGGTGACCCCGACGCTCAGGACGAATCCTAAGCTAGCATGGCGGATACAAACGCAGTCACGGTTAAATTACCAGACTTTTGGGAGAACCTCGCCGAAGCCTGTTTCGTTCAAGCTAAGTCCAGATTCCGGCTGAAAGGCATTACAGTCGACGCCACGAAGTACGACTACCTCGTCGCCTCGCTCACCTACGCTACAGTCCCCAAGGTTTGGGCAGCGCTGCAGAATCCACCAACAGAGGGCAAGTACGAATATCTGAAGGCTGCGCTACTTAAAAAATTTCAAACGTCCTCTTACCAGCGCCACTGCCAACTCCTGGACCTCCCCGGCCTTGGTGATGCTTCACCATCAGACCTGCTTTCCCACATGCTGTCCCTCTCAGACGACAAAAACCCCGGCGTCCTTTTTCGCACGCTATTCATTCGGCAGCTCCCCGCCAGCATCCGCCCGCTCATTGTGGAGACTGACTCCACGGACCTGAATGATATAGCCGAAAAGGCCAACCGGCTGCTCTCTGCACAGGCCGCTCGTCACGTCGCGCCCGACCTCACGGCAACGACCACGCGGTCTTCCCGGGCCGCTAGGCCCGATCGCCCGACCACTCCGGGTCACTGCTACTACCACACCCGTTTTGGCGCTAGGGCTCAATGCTGCACGCCACCGTGTACCTTCAAACCCCCGCCCGCACTGGCCCCCGCGATGGCCGCGGGGCAGAAGGAGCCCCTACTGTACGTCACTGACGACAGAACCAACCGCCGATTTCTGTGCGACACAGGGGCCCAGCACAGCATCACCCCCGCCTCCGCCCTCGAGATCCAACACGGCACACGGGGTATCACACTGGCTGCAGCCAACAGCTCTGAAATCCGCACATATGGCACCCGCATGGTCACGCTCAAACTCGCGGGCCGCCGCTACCGCTGGGAGTTCCTCACAGCCAAGGTCCTCTGCCCACTCATCGGCGCCGACTTCCTATGAGCCCACGGCCTCCTTGTCGACATTCCGAGGCACCGCCTCGTCGACATCAACACTATGGCCCCCATCCCCGGCGCCTTTACCCCGGCCCATTCGGCCGGCCTGACGACCTACCGCCGCGCCAGAGCCACGGACGACTACTCGGCACTCCTAGCTGAGTTTCCCGCCCTCACTAACCCGACCTTTTCGGCCAAGGCCGCCAAGCACGGTGTGGAACACTATATCCCCACCACCGGCCCCCCAGTTTCTGCCCACGCCCGCAGACTCAACCCGGCCAAGCTGGAAATCGCGCGGGCCGAGTTCACCACCATGGAACAACTCGGCATCATCCGCCGCTCCAGCAGCCCTTGGGCCTCGCCCCTCCACATCGCCCCCAAGCCCGGCGGAGGCTGGCGCCCTTGCGGGGACTACCGCCGCCTCAGCGACGCCACCACCCCCGATCGATACCCGGTGCAACACATCCAGGACTTCTCGGCCCGACTGGCCGGACGAACCGTCTTTTCCAAAGTCGACCTGGTGCGCGGTTACCACCAAGTCCCCGTACACCCCGCGGACATCCCCAAAACGGCCGTCATCACCACATTCGGCCTGTTCGAGTTCCTGAGGATGCCCTTCGGCCTCAAGAATGCAGCACAGGCTTTCCAGCGCCTTATGCACTCAGTCCTCCGGGACCTGAACTTCCTATTCGTCTATCTAGACGACATTCTCGTGGCCAGCTCCTCCACACAGGAACACCTCGAACACCTTCGCATCCTGTTCGGGCGCCTAGCCCAACACGGGCTCATCCTCAGCCCGGCGAAGTGCCAATTCGGCCTAACCGAGATCGATTTTCTCGGTCACCACATCACCCCTGCTGCGGCCGTCCCCCTGCCCAACAAGGTGCAGGCCGTCGAGCAATTCCCCCGCCCCACAACCATCAAGGGCCTCCAGGAGTTCCTCGGGATGGTGAACTTCTACAACAGGTTCATCCCCAGAGCCGCAGCCCTCATGAAGCCCCTATACGACTCCCTCCGAGGAAAATCCAGCAAGATGGACGTAGCCTGGACCACTGACATGGCAGCCGCCTTCGACGCCACCAAAAACGCGCTCGCCGACGCCACTCTACTCGCGCACCTGAGGGCCGATGCCCCCGTCGCGCTCACCACCGACGCCTCCGACCACGCAGTCGGGGCCGTGTTCGAGAAGTGGGTCAATGGCGCGTGGCAGCCACTTGCCTTCTACAGCCGCCAACTGCGCCCCCCGGAGGTCAAATACTCCACTTTCGACCGCGAGCTTCTCGCACTCCACCTGTTGGTCCGCCATTTCAGGTTCCTCCTGGAAGGCCGCCCCTTCACCGCGTATGTGGACCACAAGCCACTCACATACGCGATGGCCAAGCACACCGAACCCTGGTCCGCTAGGCAGCAACGCCAACTCGCGGCCGTCTCCGAGTTTACTACGGACATTCAGCACGTCTCCGGTAGAGACAACGTGGTCGCCGACTGCCTTTCCCGTCCCGCCGTCTGTGCGAATCACCTCGCGGTTGACTACGCACAACTAGCAGCGGCCCAGCTCACGGACCCGGACCTCCTCTCGGCGGCTACCAGCCTGCCAGGGCTACGCCTAGCCAAGGTCGCGCACGGGCCCGAAGCCACGGCAGTCACGTGTGACGTCTCACTCGGCCAACCCAGGCCGGTCGTCCCTGAGACCTGGTGCCGCCGCGTTTTCGACGCGCTCCACGGGCTCTCTCACCCGGGTTCCCGCGCATCCGTCAAACTCCTCTCCAAGCGCTTCGTCTGGCGCGGCCTCAGCAGAGATGTTCGGACTTGGGCCACCTCCTGCCTCGCCTGCCAACGGGCTAAGGTACAGCTGCACACCAAAGCACCCCTGGGAGACTTCGAGGTACCCAGCCGCCGCTTCGACCACGCACACGTCGACATCGTCGGTCCCCTGCCGCCATCGCAAGGCCAAACTTATCTCCTCACGATGGTCGACCGCTACACACGCTGGCCTGAGGCAGTACCGCTGACCTCCACCACCACAGCCGACATCGCCAGGGCGTTCGTTAACACCTGGGTTGCGAGGTTCGGCGTACCGGCCGACATAACCTCCGACAGAGGCGCCCAGTTCACCTCCGAACTCTGGACGGCCACAGAACGCAACCTCGGGGTGACGCTCCACCGCACCACGGCGTACCACCCGCAGGCCAACGGACTTTGTGAACGCTTCCACAGGTCACTCAAGGCCTCACTCCGCGCCGGCCTGCAGGACAGTACCTGGACTGACCGCCTACCGTGGGTGCTACTCGGCCTATGCACCGCGGTCAAGGAAGACCTCCAGTCCTCGGCAGCGGAGTTAGTCTACGGACAACCGCTGCGCGTCCCAGGCGAATTCCTTCCGGAGCCTACCAAGCCTTGGTCGGCCGAACAGCAGCGGCTCGACTCTTTCTCTTCCGCTCAGCAGTTCGCCCCACTTCCGGTCAACCGACACGGCGAACTCGCACCTCACGTTCCGCCAAATTTACAGCAGGCGCGCTTCATCTTCGTGCGACACGACGCGCACCACGGGCCCCTGCGACCCCCGTACGACGGTCCGTACGAGGTACTACAAACCGGGGACAAGGTCTTCAAGCTGCGACTTGGCGACAGGGTCGAGACAGTCTCCATCGACCGGCCCAAACCAGCACACACAGAACCAGGGGAACAGGTCCCCGTGGCCCAGCCTCCAACTGGAGGCCGTCCCCCCGGCAAGCCAGCACAGCCGGCGGCGAACCGCCCGACCCAACCAACCAGACCGGCGACCACTCAGAGCCGCTGCGGCAGAACCATTACACCACCGTCACGACTCGTCCATTCCTCCTAAGCGGATTCTGGGGGGAGCTCTGTGGTGACACGCCACCACTGGACATAATCCGCTCACGGCGGCACAGGCAGTCTAAGCAGAAGCCCCCAGCCGGGGGCCCTTTCCTCCAGCAACTTGTTTCCTGCAGGGACAGGCTGCCGGGAGCACTTCCTCTCTGGGAAGTATTTAAGTGGATGCGCGGGCTTTTCTAGTTCCTGTTTGTCATGTGGTTGGAATAAAGCAGTTGTGTTTTCAATAGCTCTGGTCTTGACTCCCACGTTTGCCGCGGTATCTCAACAAGTCTTTCTTTCTTTGTAATAGCAATGGTCACTCAAGCCGTTTAATGGGTGATCATCAGCACGACAACTGGAAAACCACATCTAATATATTTAAACTGCGGGATTGTCGTAAAAATACAGCTGGTTTACGAATGTCCTTCTAGGATGGGAACTTGCGCCCTCTCCCACCTGGCATGGTCTACATGTGACTCCAGTCCGACATTAGGTGGTTGACTGTTCGGGGTAGATTTTGACTTTGTGCGATAGGGTGAAGCGGGTGATAGTGAATGGGCCGCTCGTTTTACATTTCTCCCCATTTTTATTTCTATTAACTTCAATGCAAACAAAAAGGAGGAGGGTTTTAATCCAGCTGTCGATTCACTATCACCCGTTTTACACTATCGCACAAAGTCAAAATCTACCCCTTAATTTCTTCAGGATATCCCGGGATGGGCATTAAATACTGCCTTGCAAGTATTACCCATAAATTGAAAAATAATTGGCTGTCAAATGAGACATTTTACGCTAAAGCTCCTGTGAGATATTTCACTTTGATTCACACATGTCTAAAGATAATATTTTCAAAAATTTATAATTCCCTTTCTGTGCAATGAATTAATAAGGAGCCACAGTGAGGTGTGCTGAACCTGCTCTCCACTACTCCAGCCATCCCTGTCGCCTTCACAATATTAGATCCACCGCTGAAGCACACGGACCCAACAGACTGCTCTCCTGAAATTCACTGGGATGCAGTGACATATGGTACTAATGGAGCCTTAATAAAGCATCTCTGGCTCTGCTCTTATCTGCGGTTCTCTGTATATCGCTCTATTTTATATCAATATTTCTGCTACTCCACATGAGAGATGTCGGTTCTGGGGAATGAAGCACTTTAGCCATTTTGTACACCCAAGGGGGTGAAAATCAACTTCGGTGGTGACACAAAACAGGCTGTAGCGGATGGGCCGCCCATTATGCATATCGTCTGATTATCCTTTATGCTGACTTAAATGTTAAGGAAAATTGGATGGGGTGTATAATGGGCACCCGCTCCACTATTGCCCATCTTGCAACCCTGGCATGATTGTGTTTTATGCCCTCAATCTCAGCTTCCAGTTTCCCAGGTCAAGTATAGCACAGTCTGACAGAGAACTCCCTCTACTAAGTGCAAAGATTCAGATAATGCTTCTATTTTTGTGTTCCCAGTAAAAGTCACACCCAGCATGAACTATCAAGCACTGTACTCTTTAACAAGTGTCAGATCTGGAAAGCTTTAAGACTTTATGGATTTATTGTTCAACCAATCCAATGAACTATATTTTTTCAAATGATAGGCATGAAAGCTTTAATTAATGTTACAATCAATAGGCAATTGGCCAATTACCTTACGAGTATCACAAGCTTACCTCTAGTCTCAGCTGAATTCACTCATTTCTCAGTCCTGGATTGGACCACAGATGGAGTGTGGCAAGCTGAAGTGGAGAGAGTAAAAGGCCAATCATATTGCGCAGGAACATCCCCCTGTCCTGAAAATCCAATGGCTGCTCACACATCATCCATTCACACTAATAATGGTGATTGAAAGAGAAATGGGCCAACAAACAATGCAATTCCTTCACAACATACAAAATTTAATTCAATATTTGGTAAATCAAATTTTCTAAAGGATATGGATTGAAATAATCATTTCATGATTAACAGATCCTAACAAATCCTCAAGTTCCAACTCCCATTCTCCAACCACTTCCTCAGGATATATTTGTAGTGTGGCGACACGCCACCACTGGACATAATCCGCTCACGGCGGCACAGACAGTCTAAGCAGAAGCCCCCAGTCGGGGGCCCTTTCCTCCAGCAACTTGTTTCCCGCAGGGACAGGCTGCCGGGAGCACTTCCTGTCTGGGAAGTATTTAAGTGGATGCGCGGGCTTTTCTAGTTCCTGTTTGTCATGTGGTTGGAATAAAGCAGTTGTGTTTTCAATAGCTCTGGTCTCGACTCCCACGTTTGCCGCGGTATCTCAACAGTAGCATATTTGTTTTAGCAGCGCAGCTGGAGATATACCAATATCAATAAAGACTGAATCCAATATTATAAACTCTTTCACAAAAATGTCGCTAATCATGCTCACAGACTTATTTAAATGCAGTGGGTCTAAACTTAGAAGCTTTAGCAAAATATTCTGAAAGAAATGGTGAAAACTATGCCACGAGTTAATTGCAGAACTGACATTGAAATGTAAACTGATCAACAGTGTTGTCTACCAGGGTCCCATTGAATTTTTTTAATCATGAGCTCTTCGCAAACAGATGCCAATATCAACAGCTTTATTGTCACGGTGAAACTACCCCAAATGCATCGCCACACACGACAGAAACAACTAACTAAACTCTGTTAATGGCTGAGCAGCTGAGTCAACGGGACTAGAAAAGTTCCAGCTCCTCAATCTGTACTGATTGTTTTCATCTAAACCTTCTCTTGTCATTTGTTCTTCATAGAAGGATACAGCACAGAAGGAGGCCCTTTGGCCCATCGTGCCTGTGCCGGCTCTTTGAAAGAGCAGAGCAATTAGTCCCCCTGCCCCCGCTCTTTCACCATAACCCTGCATCTTCGGATGTGTCTAATCCACTTGGCAGGAACGAGGTGGCTTCAGATCGGACACCTGTTTCATACACCATCTGATTTTACTCTCCAATGAAGTCAATATGTCCAACCCGAACCCATCCCATTCCCGCCGGGCGGTTTAGGTTAAAATCGGAGCTTAAGAACTCCTCAGTCTCTAATGTTTTCTGTGATGCTTCATTCTAAATGCCTCTAATCTAACTTGTTCCATATCCTTCTCCCCCTTCCTGTAATGTATAGGAATAGAAGGATTTCCAATGGGAAATCCATGCCCCTAGTCCACAAATGTACTTCCTACAGTGTTACCAAACCGTCCAGAGCACCAAATTGCTAATATCAATCTGGAGGCAAATTAGGACAAACCTTCAGTTCCTGTAAACAAAATGGGCTCCTCAATGCAGTATGTGCCTTAGGGATACAACTGCGCTGTTCATATTATTACTTATGCAGTGGCGTATTTAACTTGGCTTGGGTTTGGGATCGACGATGGGGACAATTGAGCAGGAAGGTTGGCTATTCCCACTTGACCCCATTGGGGCAGGCTCTGGGTGGGTGTTAAAGGGGAATGGTGCATTTATTTTTGAGGACTGCTATTTGTTATTGGTAGATTTGAGGCAGTAGGCCTTAATGTCACATTTTACTGAATTTAAGGCCCCAAAATTGTCCAGAAACAGTCAATAAATCAAAGGAAAATCCAGCCCTGCTGTCTTCTGTATATTTTTCATCTTTCCTTGTATTCTCTTGTGGTTTTTTCCCCATGTGAAAAGGCACCAAAAAAACTACTGAGGCAGTGAAACTGTTCTGGTGTTTTATTAAATAGTTAATGAGTACCAAAGTTACACTTGGCTGAGACCAGCAAACCTCATTAACCCACAAGTGCCACTTCATAACGACCCTGCACATTGAAAGTTGCCGCTTTGCTGATTTATGGCTTTACCCCCAAGGACCACGCACACATCCTGCCTGTTCTGTTTCATGCTCCAGGAACATTAGTTTTAAAATCATTACAACCTGACAATGGCCAGTTAATGTAACCCTCGAATAACACTTCCTCTCTCACACATCCATAATTCCCTGAATTGTCTCCCTTCTTCCTTCCTGTATCTGCATAAGTCATTCTTTTTCATTTAATATGTGGAAATAATAGGATAGATATTCCAATCTCGTGCACCTATTATGCCAGCAAGAGTTGGGCAAATTCAACAAATTGAGTAAAGAGGTCTTCAGCCTAGAACTCACCCAATTCAGAAGGCATACCATTTCCCACTTTGAAATTATACCATGCATTTCACAACCTCAGGACATCCCAAAGTGTTTATAGCCAATTAAGTACTTTTGAAGTATTGCAGTAATGTAGGAAACGCAGCAGCCAGTTTGCTCACAGCAAGGTCCCACAAACAGCTGTGAGATAAATGACCAGATAATCTGTTTTTAGTGATGTTGTTTGAGGGATAAACATTAGCCACGACACTGGGGAGAACGCTCCTGCTCTTTTACAAATTGTGCCATGTGATCTTTGATATGCACCTGAGTGGGCAGGCAGGGCCTCAGTTTAACATCTCACCCAGCAGCGTTCCCTCAGCACTGCACTGGGAGTGCCAGCCTGGATTTTATGCTCAAGTCTCTGGAGTGGGGCTTGAACCCACAAGTGTCTGACTCAGAGGGGAACTCCCCTGCTCCACTTCGATTAGTGCCATGGGATCTTTTATGTCCAGCTGAGAGGGCAGACAGAGCCTTGGTTTACTGCCTCATCTGACAGTACAGCACTCCCTCAATACTCCACTGCTTTGTTGGTCTATATTCTGGGCTCATCCCCTGGAGTGGGACTTGAACTCATGACCTTCTGACTGAGCGGTGAGAGTGCTGCCAACCGAGCATGAAGCAGACATGCTGTCCGTTGCAAGATGGAGTTGGGGGCCGAATGCTGATTTTCTAACGGCAACCAATCGCAAAGTGACTGTCTGCTGTTGGGAAAGTGACTTCACAGAAACTGCCGGCAGTGTTTTAAAAAGATTTTACTTGCTGGTCAATTTCAAAATTCATGGCTTGCAGAAAATCTAAGATCTACAGCATGCAGCTCTCTCCAGTTTCACTGACACATCATCAATGAGGATGGGAACAAGCAGGCGAGTGAATGCAAGGCATTAACACGGGGGATCAGGGGATACCTGAGGGGAGGGGGCGCGGGTGGGGGGTGGTGAGGCTTGCTGCATTGCAGCCTCTTTCTTGTTTTACAAAAGTCTAATTGAATTTTCTTCCTCTTCCCTCATGTTATGTGAAATAATCAGCTCCAGAATCAGGAAAAGGAATTGCTTTCTGTAAACAGTCTTTGTGAATAGCCCAAACCAATCATAAAGACATAAGTCCACCTCACCGGATTGTAACCTAGTCAGCATTATTAACATAATAAATCTTTGAGCACTAATGAGTACTAGATGTACCACAGAGAAATGATCTTCGAGCACACCGCAGGCTTTTTATATCACCTCAGAACTTTGCTTTCATTATTAATGCTTGTCTGACCATCTGTAACTACCCTGAAGGAATATCCACTAGACTTTGAAACAGCCTCTCCCAGCTCCTTTAATCAACTCAACATGCTCCTTGAATATTTCATATCAGAAGTCTTTGTTTGCAGAAGATCCGCCGATCATATCTTCCTCTGGTCTTTAATGTGAACTGCCCTGAATTTCCACGGGGTTGTTCCAAGCTCCAGCCAGATCTTTGGAATCCACCGGAGGAATGACCGCTCTGCTAATCTCCCGCCAGAGTATCTCTGAGGAAATTCTAGGCCAACATTCCTAAACAGGTGAGCAAGAGTGGTTGCGAGTGGTAATGGGCTGTTTGTCTATTGTTACCATTACTGCAAATCATGCTCCCATTCCAAAACTCGAAAGAAGGAATGAAAAAATGAGTCTTTGCCAGCAACATCCTCAGATGTACTCCTGATTAACCACTGTAATTCGAGGGAATCCTCGATACGCAGCGTAAACATCCGCCAAAGTTACAGCGGCTGATCAGGAGAAACCCCAAGGAAATTCCCAGCACTGTTTTCAGAAAATCCAGAAGAATTGGAGGAGTGTAAATAGGAAGTGAGTCCTGAGCTCGCATTCAGGGCAGGGGTTCGTCACCCGAAGGACATTCGACCCAAGGGCTTACGAATAGGAGTTCCCAAGTGGGTACTGTTGCTCGATGACTATGCACATCGGGAAGTCACAGGTATACTGCCCACTATTTTCCATCTACTAAAATCATGGATAACGCAATGACAATTGCCGGATAATGGCACAAGCGGGCACTTTTAAAATTGGCCTAGAGTCATTTTCTTCACCTTATTTTCTTAGGCTGTGACGCGACACCAGCAGATCAGCATTTGCGGAAATCAGACTTCCAGAGCCCAAGGGGATTCCTGGGATCTTGCCAGAATCCTGCTGAGGTTACAGTGAGAGATCAGGAAACCCCCTCATCAGAAATGCAGGGCCAGAATCCCTGCAATACACATTACAGCTCAGACTGATCTCCAGCCTTTGCAATAATCAGTGGACGTAAAGGCAGCCTGCTCTTGACACTGTCGACTGTTGACCTAAAGCAACGCAATTTATAAAGTAGGATTGCTCATTCTGCCAAACATTTGAAGCGAATAATTAATGTGACACTCTCTGAGTTATTCAGACTATTAGATTCAACTCAGTTTTGTACAAGAATAAAAAAGCCATTAACAGTCGAATGGGCCCCTCCTCTCTCCCACCTTCTTTAATTATTAATGAGAGTGGGGGAGAATTCTTCCCTGTCAGTTTGAATTTTCTAGTTTGACAGCGAATTGTGGTTTGACTATCGAGGTTGAAATATTAAACCCTATGTCCTGTCACCGGGTTGGAGAAGGAGAGAGGCCATTGTCTACACTAGGGCTGGTTATATGGCAATATGGATGAGGTGGTAGTGAAATTTCACCTCTGAAGTGATTCAACTTCATACATTGGCTCTTTGTTTGAAGAAACAAACAAATATTGTCCCTGTTGCTCCTTCATTTTTCAAAGGTGTTTGAGTGGAAGCACAGGCCAAAGAAGATCATTTTCTACTTTAAGTTCCACACGGTAGAAACAAAAAACATCCAGTTAAATGATTTCACCTGGGAGGAGAAAATTTTACATTTAAAAATAAGAGCAGAATTGCTGCAAGCTGCTCTTCATATCAGGGACAAATTTGCAGGGCTATGGGGAAACAGCGGGGGAGTGGGAATAATTAGATAGCTCTACCAAAGAGCCGCCACAGACATGATGGGCCGAATGGCCTTCTGTGCTGCGTGATTCTATCATTCTATGATATGTGTCCTAAATTTCCATATTAAGACAGTTAAATTTGGTACACCAACATTTGTTTATTCCTCAGCGACAGTACATGCAAGCACTTTCAACTTCTGAACCATATTTATCCTTCATGTCCATAGCTACCCTCTCTTGCTGCTTGACAACATTATTGGCGTGTTATCCTGATGGTCATTTTCAAGTTGTGAAAGTTCTCTTGGATCTCCTTTCAGATTCTGGTATTGTTATCTGGTCCATTACATATTTCCATGCACTCTGTTTTCCCTGCAGGGTTCTCATCTGCTGTTCGGCATCAAAAAGTTCATGCATTTTTTTCTCTCATACCACCTGCTAGCACCTGGCTGTCTCAGGCAGACACTTCCACATTGGACACTGAGCCGTAACTCCAACCTCTGAGTACACTCAATTGCTGCCTACCAAACAATGACAACAACTTTCATTTATCTAGCGCCTTTAATGTAGCGAAACATCTCAAGGCGCTTCACAGGAGCGTTATCAGATAAAATTTGACACTGAGCCACATAAGGAGATATTAGGAGAGGAAAGAGGTAGGTAGGAGGTAGGATTGTGAGTAGTGAGGAGGATGCAAAGAGGTGTCAAGGCGATTTAGACAAGTTGAGTGAGTGGGCAAATACATGGCAGATGCAGTATAATGTGGATAAATGTGAAGTTATGCACTTCGGTAGGAAAAACAGAAAGGCAGAATATTATTTAAATGGTGATAGATTGGGAAATGCTGATGTACAAAGAGACCACGGTGTCCTTGTACACCAGTCACTGAAAGCAAACATGCAGGTGCAGCAAGCAGTTAGGAAGGCAAATGGTATGTTGGCCTTCATTGCAAGAGGATTTGAGTACAGGAGCAAGGATGTCTTAATACATTTGTACAGGGCCTTGATGAGACCACACCTGGAGTACTGTGTGCAGTTTTGGTCTCCTTACGTAAGAAAGGATATACTTGCCATAGAGGGAGTGCGGCTAAGGTTCACCAGACTGATTCCTGGGATGGCAGGACTGTCGTATGAGGAGAGATTGGGTCGACTAGGCCTGTATTCTCTAGAGTTTAGAAGAATGAGAAGGGATCTCATTGAAACGTATAAAATTCTGACAGGGCTAGACAGACTGGATGCAGGGAGGATGTTTCCCCTGGCTGGGGGGTCTAGAACGAGGGGTCAGAGTCTCAGGATACGGGATAGGACATTTAGGACTGAGATGAGGGGAAATTTCTTCGCTCAGAGGGTGGTGAATCTTTGGAATTCCCTACCACAGAAGGCTGTGGAGGCCAAGTCACTGAATATATTTAAGAAGGAGATAGATAGATTTCTATACACGAAAGGCATCAAGGAGTATGGGGAGAGAGCGGGAATATGGTATTGAGATAGAGGATCAGCCATGATCATATTGAATGGCAGAGCAGGCTCGAAGAGCCGAATGGCTGACTCCTGCTCCTATTTTTCCATGTTTCTATGTTTAAGGAGCTTCTTAAAGGAGGAGTGAGAGGTAGAGAGGCGGAGAGGACCAGGCAGGGAATTCCAGAGCTTGGAGCTGAAGGCACGGTCGCCAAGGAAACTGGGGATCCGCAGAGGGGTGCAGAGAGTGGCACAGGCACAATGGGCTGAATGGACTCCTTCTGTGCTGTAACATTCTATGATTCTATCTCAGAGATGCTGCTGTTGAAATACCACATGACAAACAGGAACTAGAAAAGCCCGCGCATCCACTTAAATACTTCCCAGACAGGAAGTGCTCCTGGCAGCCTGTCCCTGCGGGAAACAAGTTGCTGGAGGAAAGGGCCCCCGGCTGGGGGCTTCTGCTTAGACTGTCTGTGCCGCCGTGAGCGGATTATGTCCAGTGGTGGCGTGTCGCCACACTGCATCACTTGCATGGCTTCTGGAACATGTGTTAAATAATGGGGACTGGGCACTTGCAGACCTCTCACCCATAGGATCTGGGTTCTTTAGCATTTAGACTGAGGGGGGTGTTCTCCTTTCTCTGAATGCTGTAAAAGGTGTCGATGATTGAGTTCCGTTTCAGGTAACCTCCTCCAATTCTGGGGTGGCATGAATCTTCCATGTAAGAACGCTTCAGCATTAATCCAAAAATCTCATTTGAAGATATATACTTGAAAAGGAAAACATTTGCAGGGCTATAGGGGAGTGGGACTAATTAGCTAGCTCTTTCAAAGAGCCTGCACAGCCACGATGGACCGAATGGTCTTCTTCTGTGCTGTAAGATTCTATGAAAATAGAAAATGGCCCTCATGTTATGCATGACCTGAAAGTGCTGGGCATTGAGTGCTTTCAAAATGGAAAATTTTCAGTCACCCCGAAATGAAGTAGTGTCTGCCATGGCTCAGTTGGTAGCACTCTTGCCTCTGAGTCAGAACGTTATGGGTTCAAGTCCCATTCCAGAGACTTGAGGACAAAAATCTAGGTTGACTCCAGTACAGTACTGAGGGAGTGCTGCACTGTCGGAGGTGCCGTCTTTCGGATGAGAAGTTAAACCGCTCTCTCAGGTGGACGAAAAAGATCCCATGGCACTATTTCAAAGAAGAACAAGGCAGTAATCCCCGGTGTCCTGGCCAATATTTATCCCTCAATCAACATCACTAAAAACAGATTGTCTAGTCATTATCACATTGCTGTTTGTGGGATCTTGCTGTCCACAAATTGGCTGCCACATTTCCTATATTACAACAGTGACTACACTTCAAAAGTACTTCATTGACTGTTAAGCGCTTTGGGACGTCCTGAACGGCGCTATATAAATGCAAGTCTCTCTTTGTTTCATTATTCTGTGCCTGGAAGAGCACATACGCATAAAAGTAAATAGTAGCACATATGACAAAAACTGTGATTAATTGACAGGACTGTGACGCCTCTGTTAATTGAGGTGGTAAATATAAATTCCAGTGTGGAACTAGCCCATACAATCTTGGAAAGTCCTTGGTTGGGTCCAAAGTGTGAGCTGAACCAGCTAATCTCAGCTAGGGTCGAAGTAAGGGTGCTATAATTGAGCTCAGCACCCCTATGTAGGGAGTGTTAAAACTCAACCAGGTTTCCAATTCCCAATCCAGAAATACAACCATACAAAAAGAATTGGGGGGGGGCGGGTAGGGAGAATATTGGGGTCAAATTTGGGATTTTGTAAGAGGAGCATAACACATGGCAAAAAATTGGGAGGCAGTAGGGAAAAAGACACCCCACTCTTTCATCCTCTATGCTCCAAATCACTATGGTGAGCCTGCTTGATAGTACATGTGTACAGATGCTGAAAGAAAAGGATCAGGATTGGACTGCGATGCCTCATGTGGTGGAATTTCCTGTCCACACTCACTGTCTAGGCTCACATAAGATCGCTTATTTGAGTGCTGGAGGGCAGCCAGCCCCCATACACATCAATAGTGATAGTTGAACCTCTATTATAACTTTAAAGCTTATAGAGGGCTTCCTTAGCAACCAGTGCTGGGATGGCCAAAAAGAGACACGTAGGAACATGAGAACATAGGGAGAAGGGTAGACCATTCAGACCCTCGAGCCTGTTCACCATTCAGTTAGAACATGGCTGTGTGTGTCTTAACTCCATCTTGGTTCCCGCCTTGGTTCTGTAACCCTTAACATCCTTACATAAATAAAATCTATCAATCTCTGTTTTGAAATTTTCAATTGATCCTCAGCCTCAACAGCTTTTTGGGGGAGAGTTTTCCAGGTTTCCACTACCCTTTGTGTGAAGAAGTGCTTCCTGACATCACCCCTGAACAGCCTGGCACTAATTTTAAGGTTATGCCCCCTTGTTCTGGACTCCCCCACCAGAGGAAATAGTTTCTCTTTCGCTAACATATTAAATCCTTTAATCATCTTAAACGTCTCAATTATATCATCCCTTAATCTTCTATACTCAAGGGAATACAAGCCTAGTCTATGCAACCTGTCCTCCTTGGTAACATTCTGGTGAATCTGTGCTGCTCCCCCTCCAAGGTCAATATGTCCTTCCTGAGGTGCAGTGACCAGTACTGAATGCAGTCACTCCAGATTGGGTCTGACCATGAAATATTGTTGGATTTTTTCAATGAATATTTGAGACATTACTTCTGAAATTCGGTCTGCTTTTACCTAAATCAATGGGAAAAATCATTACTAAAGGTAATTGGCCATCAATAATGCCCAGCACAAGACCGGACTTCAGATGATTACAAGAATGCTAAGGTGAACAACAACAACAATAACAACTTGCATTTATATAGCACCTTTATCATAGTAAAACATCCTAAGGTGCTTCACAGGAGCGTTATCAATCCAAATTTGGCACTGTGACACTTAAGGAGATATTAGGGCAGATGACCAAAAGCTTTGTCAAAGAGGTAGGTTTTAAGGAGTGTCATAAAGGAGGAGAGAGAGGTAGAGAGGCGGAGAGGTTTAGGAAGGGAATTCCAGAGCTTAGGGCCTAGACAGTTGGAGGCAGGCTGCCAATGGTGGAGTGATGGAAATCTGGGATGCGCAAGAGGCTAGAATTGAAGGAGTGCAGAGATCGCAGAGGGTCGTAGGGCTGGAGGAGGCTACAGAGATAGGGAACAATTAGCAATGAGTTACTGAGAATGGTCTTCTCTGAAGCAGGTCTGCTGGAGGGCTGGTTATGTCAGCCATAACAATTTGAATGGATTTTCCATTTTATGAAAAGATATTTGTCAGTCTTTGTTAAGCTTAATTTAACCCTACCCGGACGAGAAACTGTCAGGATCGGATCGGATCGGATCGGATTGCATGCCCGGTTTTCCCTCTGCCCGATTGATGCTGAGGCAACTTTTCACCAACTGCCTCTTTACTTTGGGTTGCAGACCAGTTTCGCTGGTTCAGATCTGAGCTCGAGCCTGACAGGTTGGGTCGATTTGGTTTAAAGCAGATTGTGAATATGAATCGAGGCCAGTCCAATCATCCCTAATTAAAGTGGCAGAAAAACTGCCAGATGTAAGGTGGAAGAAAAATGAAGCCTTCGTCTGCAGCCACGCCGAATCCCGCAAGAAACACAAAGGTACAGGTGCTGTTTTTTTTCCTAAGTGCTACATTTATCATGCACTGCAGTGATGGAATGACTAAACACTGACATGACCAAACCCCAATCACGCAGTGTTGGGTCGCAAAGCAGGTGTGCACGGTACTCACTGTGTCGAGGGCTCTGTCACTTCTCTGCTGAAATAAGTGGGAGTCTGCACTCATTTATCAAAAGGTAAAAGCAAGGACAGGTGAAAAATCGAGGGAGCCAAAATATCTGACATCCTATCAGCCCAAACCCAGCTTTTTGGAACCTGAAACATGTCCTGAGGTGGAAATCTCTCCATCCTATGGCACTTTCAGTGTCACTTTATCTAAGTAACATAAACAGGTTCTATTTAATCAAACAATATGGTTGTTCTTCTCACACCAGAGCACTTCAGTTTTAAAGTGCAAACACTGTTTAAAACTGACCTTTTCGAAGTTGCCAACTCTGGTTGGTCGTATTCCTGGAAGGTTTTATCACATGACCTCCCGCCTCCAACCATCTCGCCTCCGCGCTCCTGTCATTGCTCACCCAACACGTCCATCCTCGCGGTGTATCGCATTCCCACGCCAAGTGGAAAGCGAACAGACTCGAGATTACCCGACTGGATGGTTCAGCCCAACAGACTTCTCCCCATCGCCAATATTTTTATAATTAATAGACAAAAGTATTTTTTAAAAAACGAAAAGAAAGACACAGGCCTAGAAATTGAGTAGCCTTAGCGCCGCATTTGAGGCGCTAGAGGGCCTAGCGCCGGAGTTATGGCCAGTTGGGAAATTGAGTGGGGCCCTTCCGTCGGCGTTAAGCCGGTAGCGCTGCGCCGGCACCGATGACGTCATCGGTGTGCGCAGCGTCCCGGTTGCCATGACGACGGGCCCCAGCGCCGAAATTCAGTTGCGGCCGCCTCGCCCGTGGCAGCCGCAACTAAGACTCTGGCAACCGAGTCTTCCCCGAGTTAGCGCCGGCGCATTAAGGTCGCGCGGCGGCCGGCCGCTTTCCCGTCGGCTGCCTGCCCGCACCTCCCTCCCCGGACTCCTCCACCCCCCCCCGCGGAACAGATGCGTCTGGCCTGCAAGCCCGGCACTTGTCCGAGGTGCCGGGCTCATTTTTTCAATATTTGAACGGACAGCGGGCGGGTGCAGGCAGCTCCTCCTTAACTGAAGGAGGAGGCCTGCACTTCCCCAGCCTGCCGCACCGCATCGGGTGCCGCAGCGCCGGATTAGCGCCGCAATTCGGCACTCAGCGCCCATTGGGAGGCGCTCACGCCCGCCAGTAGCGCCGGCAGCCGTCTGGGCACGGCGCTACTGAATTTTTGGCGCGCGCAAGGAAATTAGCGCCGGCCCTAAATTTCCGGCGCTAAAGCCCTGGCGCGGCGTCAACTCAATTTCTAGGCCACAATTTTTTGTAACGCCCCCATGAATTTTCTCCCAGGTGTTGCTCACAGTATGTGTCCTGGAGATTAGTCTTTAATTCCTGGAGACTCCCAGGCAATCCTGGAGGGCTGGAAACTCTACCTGCACCTTTTATTAATGCCGCTATACATGGCCAGAAGATACCATTGCCAAAGCTGGCTTGACCGGAACTCATGTCAGAAGTTACTCACATGTTAAACAATTACTGTCAAATGAAGACCAGAACTGGAGATTTCTAAAAGATCACAGTTACCCTGGAGAGTTAAACTGATGAGTTAAAATGGATAGATCTGTTGACTTTACTGAAGGAGATTTCAGATAGACAGCTATCTGCTCTGCTCTCTATATTTCCACTATCTAACTGTAGTCTCTGCTGTTCCATGTCAATCGACCTCCATTGGATGTGATACTGTTAGTATTTATTCTTGTTTTTATTTCACTCTATTGACTGCCACTTGATTCACTTGGAAAGGGAAAGCTCTTCTTCGAATTCACTGACCTTTTCTCCAGACAGCCTTTTATCCCGCTGGGGCTGCAAATTGAAAAGGGGATTGAAATGTGTGACGGAAATAACCTTCCAAGAGCAATGCTACATTGATTGTCAGTGCTCACGGACCAAAGGCTGACCACCCTTTCCCTTGACACAAAGAAAGAAAGACTTGCATTTCTAAAGCGTACTTCATGACCTCAGGACATCCCAAAGCCCTCTACAACCAATGAAGTACTTTTGAAGTGTAGTCACTGCTGTGTTGCGGGAATCGCGACAGCCAATTCGCACACAGCAAGCTCCCACAAACAGCATTGTGATAACTGACTGGATAATCAGGAGCGATAAATATTGACTGAGGCACCGAGGAGAGCTCCCCTGCTCTTCTTCAGAGGAGTGCCACAGGATCTTTCATGCCCACCCGAGAGGGCAGACATGCCCTCAGTTTAACGTCTCATCCGAAAGACGGGAAAGGGAGAGTGTCTCGTATTTTCAATGTATTTGCACTTGTACAAGCTGATGGGGCACAGAGGGGAAGGGGGAAGGTTTCATATAGTAACTGTAAGTCAGGGATTTAAAGGGACAATTTTAACCTTGCCCGCCCGGCAGATGGGCCATCGCAACCTCCTGTGGGACTTAAATGTCCCACTCCTTTCCCAATATCTTCGATTTTTAACCAGCTCTTTTGAGCAGGCGGCCAGGACACCCTGACTGAAACTGGTGGGGTCCTTCACTAAATGTATGGATCGGGCTCTGGTGATGTCGTCAGGGCCCAGTTTTGTTTTTACGGTGGCCCTGAGCGGGAAGAGGCTGTGTCCTTTCTAGCGGGTCAACCCAACAGGAAGAGGAGTCGAGACCAGAACATGCCCAAAAAGGGTACGTTGTTGCAAAACTTTTTTTGACTTTCCTTGTAAGGCCCAGAGGAGAAGGAGTAGGAGGGCACCTCTGGACACAACAAGCAAAGTTTAGGCCTCTCATGTCCCGGGTTCCCCAGCCCCTGTCGATTGAGTGATCCTCCTGAAACCCCACCCGCTCCACATTCCGGGAAGAATATTGACTGATGGGTGGAGGGAGAGCGACATGCAGATGAGGCGTGGGTGTTAAAATCTCCCTGACCTCAAGCTGCCAAGGTCAGGACTGATTGCCATCTTCCTCAACACCCCATCTGCCCGCCGTACTCCCCGACCTCCCTGAATTAAAATCAGGGCTTTAACATTCGGCCAACCAGGTAATAATAGGCGCAGAACACCTGAGATTACATCAAATTTACAGCACACAATCAGGCAATTCAGCCCAACTGGACTATGATGGTGTTTATGTTCCATATGAGCCTCCTTCCACCCTAATTCATCTCACCCTATCAACATATTCCTTTCTCCCTCATGTGCTTATCCAGCTTCCCCTTAAATGCATCTATGCTATTCGCCTCAACTAGTCCACATTCTTACCACTCTCTGGGTGAAGAAATAAAGAAGATAAATCATTGCCTAAAAAAAAACCTTTTATTTCTAAAGACTCTTCAGATAATGCACACTTCTGTCAGGTTAATGCAGAATTTGGGTGAGTCGAAGATAACAAACTGTCCTCTTTTATCAGCATTAATTAATATAGGAAAATCCAATTCCAATTTAGATGCCAATTTACAGTTGTACATTAAGTGCATCAGATCCCATGCTCACTTTATAAATTTTTTCTCCTAAGCAGCAAATTAGATGGCACACTGCACATTTATTTTCATTAATTTATTGTATTATATTTTTTACAACAACAGCCCGCTGGAATGAAACTTGCTCTCTTGAACAATAAACTGCACATTTACAGTCTTCATACAGCTGAGTCTGTAGCATGTTCACAGATCAATTGATCGGGAAGGTGAGTCTGAAATGCATTCGCATTTCAACTCAAACCTGCACATTATTTGCTATTGTGCTTCCTAACCTTGCCAGCGAGGCGAGGGGGGGTGTGGGCGCGGCGGGGGTGGCGGGGGGGGAGTTGAGAAAGGACTGTGTGCTACATTGCATTGTCATCGACAGTGCTATCAAGCGGCACTTACTCAGCAATAACCTGCTAACTGACGCCCAGTTTGGGTTCCGCCAGGGCCACTCAGCTCCTGACCTCATTACAGCCTTGGTCCAAACATGGACAAAAGAGCTGAACTCAAGAGGTGAGGTGAGAGTGACTGCCCTTGACATCAAGGCAGCATTTGATCGAGTGTGGCATCAAGGAGCCCTAGCAAAACTGAAGTCAATGGGAATCAAGGGAAAACTCTCCATTGGTTGGAATCATACCTAGCACAAAGGAAGTTGACTGTGGTTGTTGGAGGTCATTCATCTCAATCACATGACATCACTGCAGGAGTTCCTCAGGGCAGTGTCCTAGGCCCAACCATCTTCAGCTGTTTCATCAATGACCTTCCCTCCATCATAAGGTCAGAAGTGGGGATGTTCGCTGATGATTGCACACTGTTCAGCACCATTCGAGACTCGTCAGATACTGACGCAGTCCGTGTCCATATGCAGCAAGACCTGGACAACATTCAGACTTGGGCTGACAAGTGGCAAGTAACATTCGCACCACACAAGTGCCAGGCAATGACCATCTCCAACAAGCGAGACTCTAACCATCTCCCCTTGACATTCAATGGCATTACCATCGCTGAATCCCCCACTATCAACATCCTGGGGGTTACCATTGATCAGAAACTGAACTGGACCAGCCATATAAATACTGTGGCTACAAGAGCAGGCCAGAGGCTGGGAATTCTGCAGCGAGTGTCTCACCTCCTGACTCCCCAAAGCCTTTCCACCATCTACAAGGCACAAGTCAGGAGTGTGATGGAATACTCTCCACTTGCCTGGATGAGTGCAGCTCCAACAACACTCAAGAAGCTCGACACCATTCAGGATAAAGCAGCCCGCTTGATTGGCACTCCATCCACCACATTCAACATTCACTCCCTCCACCACCGGCGCACTGTGGCTGCAGTGTGTACCATCAACAAGATGCACTGCAGAAACTCGCGAAAGCTCCTTCAACAGCACCTTCCAAACCCGCGACCTCTACCACTTAGAAGGACACGGGCAGCAGACGCATGGGAACATCACCACCTACAAGTTCCCCTCCAAGCCACACACCATCCTGACTTGGACCTGTATCGCCGTTCCTTCACTGTCGCTGGGCCAAAATCCTGGAACTCACTTCCTAACAGCATTGTGGGTGTACCTACACCATATGGACTGCAGCGGTTCAAGAAGGCGGCTCACCACCATCGTCTCAAGGGCAATTAGGGATGGGCACTAAATGCAGGCCTAGCCAGCGACGCCCACATCCCATCAATGAATAAAAAAAAAAGTGCACAATCCTGTCACTGCTTTCAGACTGATGGGGGCTATAGAATCATAGATCACAGAAGGAGACCATTCAGCCCATTATGCTTGTGCTGGCTCTGTGAAACGGCTGTCCAATTAGTCCCACTCCCCTGTTCTGTCCCCATCGTCCTGCAAATGTTACCTTTTCCAGTATTTATCCAATTTCCTTTTGAAAGTTACTATTGAATCTGCTACCTTCACCCTTTCAGGTAACGCATTCCAGATCAAAACAACTTGCTACGTAAAAAAAAATTCCCCTCATCTCCCCTCTGGTTCTTTTGCCAATTACCTTAAATCTGTGTCCTCTGATTAACAATCCTCCTGCCCCTGGAAACAGTTTCTCCCTATGTTCTCTATCAAAACCTTTCATAATTTTGAACACCTCTATTAAATCTCCCCTTAATCTTCACTGCTCTAAGGAGATCAATCCCAGGTTCGCCAGTCTCTTCACATAACTAAAATCCCTCATCCCTGGTACCATTCTGGTCAATCTCCTCTGCACCCTCTCCAAGGCCTTGACATCCTTCCTAAAGTGTGGTAGATAGAAGGTGCCTGTGTCTGCCAAAGTCTCACCAGGAGAAACCATTAAGATGGCTGATTTGAAGAATTCACGTAGGTACAGTAGAGGGAGCAGTTCTGAAGCTGAGGTATTAGGCACATGGGGGCAGGAGGTGAGAATCTCTCTGGTCACTCAGGGCAGCAATATTGTGAGGGAATTTATTTCCAGTGAAATAATAACATGCTCTGAAAGAATGAAGGGCTGATCCCTCGACAGTCCAGTCAGGGCTGGGAGTGGGCCTCGCTGGGAGTCCTAATTGGGAGGTGACAAACCCGCAGTCCCTCACTTTCTGGCGATTGAATTAAATGGGCAGAAAATCAAGGTATGCAGGCCTGTGATCTCCCTGTGGGTGTCGCTCATCGCTCTGGAAACCCTTACCTTTACAAGCCTTCAAGAAATATCGAATAATGGCAGTCTTTGCAAATGTACTGATGGGGCCAGTAATTCCTGTCCCAACGCGTGAGTACGGTTTTTACGCGTGGAAAAAGCAGCCGTAAGTATTTACTTTTAACAGGTAAGTGGTCTATTAAGTAAAATTAGAAAATTTTTCCACAGGTTAATTTTTTTGAAGGCTTTACAGTAAGGTAAGTCTATTTTTAGCCCCGATTTTTTATGTAATAATTTTTTTCAAAATTTAAAATTACTGTTTAAAATAGTTTTTTACAGTTATTTATAGTTTATTTAAGTAGTGCGATGTTTTTTTAAATTTTCTTTCAAGTTTAAGTAGTGTTTTGGGGCCAGGAGTTTTCATGAGTTTGACAGTTCTTACTATCAAACTCCCATTGGTTGCCCAGTGCTCACGTGATCCCAGCCGGCTCATCACACTAAGTACGCCACTGGGTCACGCACGCACAGCGCGGCAGGACCTGAAGCGGGCCAGTGACAGGAAATGCAATGCGGGCCAGGATTGAAATGTCAGCACGCCGGGTAAGTGTACATCGGGGGCTTGCACGTGCGGCAAGCCCCCGAACCTAATTTCTGGGCCATGATGTCATACACATAGTGACCAGAGGCCTCAATTGGTGGATCTCAGCGGGGTTGAAGTTCGCTGCCCTTGCCTGGTGTTAACAGGTCAGCAACATCCTCAAAATGGTGTCGGACGCCTTCCCACCCTATTAACACCGCTGATGCGGCTGACGCCATTTTGAAAGGGGCCTCACACCGGAGGTCCAAAGCGCCCGCCTGTTTGAGGTGATGCGCCCCTCTTAATATGGAAATTGGGGTCCTATGCACCCTGTTAGATCCGTGTATCTTAATGTTGTGTCCTTCAATAATCAGACAAAAGACTGCAGGGAACGATCAACAGGTGTTTACTGAATGAGGGTTCAAACTGCAACTGACTGTACAGATCACTACTCAGGGTTTATATACAGGTGTGGTCACTGCTGGTACTACAGGATACAGGAGCTGTAAAAAGTAGTTCTCCCCCTTAAAGGTACATACATTACAATTCCTCCCCTTTTAGATTAACAGTACCATAACACTCATTTAAAAATTAAATATCAAACTAATTACAATTAACACTTTTAACATGCAACATTAACTGAAAATAGTCTATTTATAAATTCAGTCTTTGGGGAAGCTTCCTGATTCTTTCTGGATAATGCCTTTCCCGAGTGTCTCGCTCTTGGTGCGGAGGTGATTCTAACACCCTGTCGTCTGTTGATTCATCAGCTTCTAATGCTATTGTTTCTGAGGTAGATGCGACCTGTACGTCGGGTTCCTCACCAGGTACGTATGGCTGAGACATAGGGTTGACTCGTTCCTGTGACATTAGGATCTGGTCAGCATGGCGTCTCACAATGTTCTCCCCAACATCCACTGTGTACAGTAGTGGCCCCTGCCATGTGCATATCGTTCCTGGTTGCCATTTCTCTGTTCGGTAGTCGCGGGCCAAGACTGGTTGCCCTACATTGAAGCTGCTTGTCGGCTTCTCATTGATGTGCTGGAATTGCTTACTCTCAACATCTCTTCGTACATTTGGTCTGAGCAAATCCAGACGAGATCTTAACCTTCAGTTAAAGAACGTCATGGCCGGGGCCTGGTTGGTGACTGCATGTATCGCATTTCTGTAGGCTAACAGGAAATTGTCCACCTTAGGCTGCAGTGGAATGTCGTCATCGCACATGGCCTTTACTGCTTTTTTAAAGGTTTGTACGAACCTCTCAGCCAATCCATTTGTGGCTGGATGATACGGGGCGGATGTGTAATGCCTTACCCCATTCCTTTTCATAAATCTTTGAAACTTTTTGGACAGAAACTGTGGTCTGTTATCAGAGCAAATCTGCTCTGGCAGGCCGTTCCTGGCAAAAATGGTCCGTAGGACTGCAATAGTTTTCTCCGTGGTGGTGGAGGACATTTTGATCACCTCAGGCCATTTCGAGTGCGCATCCACGGCTATTAAAAACATTGAGTCCATGAATGGACCAGCAAAATCAATATGCACCCGTTGCCATGGAGATAAGGGCCACACCCATGGGTGTAGAGGGGCATGTGGTGGTGCATTTTGGACTTTCTGGCATCCTGAGCAGCTCTTTGTCAGGTTCTCGATTTGCTGATCGATCCCCGGCCACCACACATAAGCCCTAGCAAGGCTTTTCATTTTCACCCCTCCCAGATGACCTTCGTGAAGCACATTGAGCACTCCCTCCCTTAACTTGGGTGGAATTACCACTCGGGATCCACACATCAAGGTCCCCTGGCATACTGACAGCTGTTCTCTTCTGGATGAGAATGCTGGCAACAGTGAGTCGCCATGTGCTGGCCATCCCTTCACCGTCAAATCATATACCCGAGACAGTGTCGGGTCATTTCGGGTCTCCTTCTCTATACCAGCGTTAGTTACTGGCAACCATTCAATTATAGTTGAATGAAATATTTCGACAGGATCCACTGCTGGTGCTTCCTCCGCAGTAGGCAGTGGCAGGCGTGATAGCCCATCAGCATTTCCATGCTGTTTCGTGCCCTTATACTCGATTTCATATTGGTGCGCCCCTAGAAAAAGGGACCATCTTTGTAGCCGTTGCGCAGTCATCACCGGAACGCCCTTCTTTGGATTAAAGATGGAGACAAGTGGTTGGTGGTCAGTCAGCAAGGTGAACTTCTGCCCGTGCAGATAGTGATTGAACTTTTTCACTCCCCACACTAGGCTGAGGGCCTCCCTGTCAATCTGGGTGTAGTTACGCTCGGCTGAGGTTAGTGACCGAGACGCAAAGGCTACTGGCCTCTCCGAGCCGTCCGGGAATTTGTGCGACAGCACCGCTCCAATGCCATAGGGTGATGCATCACACGCCAACCGAATTGGTAGTGCTGAAATGGGTTGAAATGAGCCAAGACCTCTTTTGATGTGATCAATGATTTGCTCTTCCGGAAAGCTCGTTTACACTCGTCACTCCACTTCCATGGTACCCCCGTTTGCAGTAGGGTGTTCAGTGGGTGTAGTACGGTAGGCAAATTCGGCAAGAACTTATGGTAGTAGTTCACCAGCCCGGGGAACGACCTCAGTTGTGACACATTTTCCGGTGCTGGAGCCTTGACTACTGCCTCAATCTTTTCAGGGGACTTATGTAACCCCTCTTTATCAATAACGTGGCCACAATACGAGATCTGCTTCTAGAAAAACTCGCATTTGTTGCGATTAGCTCGGAGCCCATATTCTTTCAATCTAGTGAGCACCTGCTCCAGGTTGGCGAGGTGATCACTGTCATTTTCGCCCGTGACCAGGATGTCGTCCAAATAACACTGGGTCCCTGGAATCCCTTGCAGGACTTGTTCCATTGCCCTTTGCCAAATAGCCGGAGCTGATGCTACCCCGAACACCAGCCGGTTTATTGGTAGAGACCTTTATGAGTGTTGATCGTGAGGTACTGTTTCGAGGCTTCTTCTACCTCCATTTGCAAGTACGCCTGGGCCAGATCAATCTTAGTGAAGCGTTTCCCTCCAGATAGCGAGGCGAAAATATCTTCAATCCGCGGAAGCAGGTATTGTACAGTGTGAAGGACTGGGTTCACTGTCACCTTAAAGTCCCCACAGATGCGAACCTTCTTTGGTTCCCCAGACGTATTACTCAATGACCTCTTCATTACAGGAACGATGGGTGTAGCCCACTCGCTCCAGTCCACTTTGGACAGTACTCCTGAACGTTCCAAACCTTCCAGCTCTGCTTCGACGGCTGGGCGGATCGCATAAGGTACCGGTCTGGCCTTAAAAAACTTTGGGCTTGCATTTTCCTCTATTTTGATCATCGCTGTTATGCCTTTTAGTGTTCCGAGTCCCTGCTGGAACACTTCTTGTGCGTCAGTTAGCATTTTTGACAGTCGTCCAGGTGTGACGTCGTCATCCTTTTTGGCATCTACAGTCAGTGCTTGTATGGAATGCCGACCTAGCTGTATCTTCCGGATCCATTCACGTCCTAGTAGTGGTGGTCCTCCATCTGGCAATACATATAGGTCCATTTTTGGTGTTTCCTTGCATTTATATATAACGTTCACCCTTATTTTTCCTTTGGGGTAGACTTTTTGCCCCGTGTACGTCTTCAAGACAATCTTTGTATCTCTCAAGGGTATATGTGAGAATAGCCACTTGTAGTCCCTTCGGTTTATGACTGTTAGGGCTGATCCTGTGTCCAATTCCATTTTCACTTGGACTCCTGCTATCTTGAGCGTGACCCAGATAGTTTGGTGATCCTCCGTTTTGATCACATTATGTAGTTTCAGACAACCCAGCTCCTTGCTTCCGGAGTCTGTATCACTCTTCTGCTTGTCTGAACTACTCTCCGTCACCTTATGTACCTTCTTGTACTTCTCCTGTGGAGATTTCTTGCTGCTGGTTTTCTTCCCCGACCTGCAGACTCTTGCTATGTGTCTTACTTTTCCACACTGTCTGCACACTTTGTCCTTGAAAGAGCAATCATTATGGTCGTGTGTTGTTCTGCCGCAGCGATAGGACTTCACTGTTCCATATGACATTTCATTTGTGCCATATTCTTGCGGTCTCCGTTGTATCTCTGCAGCGCCCCGTGCTGCTGCTTCGTGTGATACTGCAATGCTGAAAACCTTGTCCAGCGTAAGATCCTTTTCTGATATAAGCCGTTTCTGGGTTCCTTCACTTTGAAGCCTTGTCCCTTAAAGTACCTGCTAGTCCCGTTCCAAACTGGCAGTGTTTCGATAGCTTGTGCAGTTCTGTTAAATACTCAGCATTACTTTCATCTTTATGCTGTTTCCTTTTGTGAAACTTAAATCTTTCGGCTATCAGCAGCGGTGTGGGGTTTAAGTGGTCCTGTAGGATTGACACTATGTTTTCAAAATCCTTTTCTGCTGGCTTCTCTGGGGTTACTAGGTTTCGTAGTAAGCCATACGTTTTTGCACCCATTGAATTCAACAATACCAGCACTTTCTTGTCATCTGGCACTTCATTCGCAATGCCGTATACTTCTATGCGTTCGACATATGTCGTCCAATCTTCGACTTCATTGTCGAATGCTGTGATACTGCCACTCTTCGGCATTTTTGGGTGTGGTTAGACTGGCTTAAAATGGTGTCTCCCGCGCTTTCCTTTCTTCCCCGCTGCGGCTTAAAATGGCGTCTCCCGCGCATTACTTTCTTCCCCGCTGCGGCTTAAAATGGCGTCTCCCGCACTGCTGCCAATGCCGCTCTTGGCGGTCCTCGTGGCAAATGGCGATGCCCTGTGGGTTTCGTGCGCTGCTCCTGCGCTGCTGCCAATGCCGCTCTCTGCGGTCCTCGTGGCAATGGCAGAACCTCGCGTTTTCCTGCGAGCCTCTCTCCCCCGTTGACGCTGCTCGGCCCTTGAACACCGGCTGCGCTCTGCTCTCTCTCGTCTCTCTCTCCGTTGACGCCGCTCGGTCCTGAACACCGGCTGCGCCCTGTGCACTCTGCCCTCTCTCTCTCCCCCGTAGACGCTGCTCGGCCTTTTTCTGTGCCGCTCGGTCGGCTCTAGCCGCCGCTGTCTGGGAAGGGTCCGCGCAGTACCTGTTGCCAGCCCGTTTTGCTGGACCACCGTTACTGGAAAGCCAAGCCTGGGTCTCGACAGCCTCCCCTGTGATGCTCAAATCTCCGCTGGATGACTGGGCGGTTGCCCATGGTCGACGCCCGTGCTTCTGGACTCGACCTCCTTCCACTGTTCTCCAGGAGCGAATCCCTGGGAGGTGATGCAGAGTTGCAGGTAGGTTCAAATCTGCGTCGTCGCCAATGTTAGATCCGTGTATCTTAATGTTGTGTCCTTCAATAATCAGACAAAAGACTGCAGGGAACGATCAACAGTTGTTTACTGAATGAGGGTTCAAACTGCAACTGACTGTACAGATCACTACTCAGGGTTTATATACAGGTGTGTTCACTGCCGGTACTACAGGATACAGGAGCTGTAAAAAGTAGTTCTCCCCCTTAAAGGTACATACATTACACACCCTGATTGCCATCTTTAGGTTGGAGCTGGCTGGAGGCAGCACCGTACCTACTCCCCACTCCGATCAGTTTCACGGGCGATGGAACTAAAGAGGCCAGCCAAGTACTTCATTGGCACAGGCTGAGGTCATGTAAGATGCTATATAATTACAAATCATTTTCTGTTTTAATTGCAGGAGTGTAAATGAGGGTAGATTTTGACTTTTGGGTGTGTCGATCAGCATAGGTGCATTCAAGAGGAAGCTAGATAAGCATATGAGGGAGAAAGGAATAGACGGTTATGGTGATGGGGTGAGATGAAGTAGGGTGGGAGGAGGCTCGGGTGGAGCATAAACACTGGCATGAACCTGTTGGGCCAAATGGTCCGTTTCTTTGCTGTACATTCTATGTAATTCAATGCAATTTTGCTTTACCTGTTCCCCTTCTGTACAGAGAGGGAGAGAGAGAGGGAGGGAGAGGGAGAGAGAGAGGGAGGGAATACAGGAATCCCCATCCAACAAGAGTATAAAAATGATGACAATTATGGATGGCCCACACCTCAGTTAATGTCTGTATTAATGGATCTCTTCTTTAATTGGATCCACCTCTATAATCCATTTTCTCAAACATTCCTTCATCTGTGCCACTCAGGTTTTGATCATTAATTTTAATGTCTCCTTTTGAGACTGAGTTTAATCATTTATTTTACTGCAGCCTGTTCTGCATATATACTTTGTGGTGGAACAGCCAGATCAGCTTTTGCTCGTTTCATCCTCGACACTCCTGCATTGAACAACTGAAAAACAGTACTTTCCCCTGCTGTTGATGCAATGTTGGAATATTCTATCACCGCAAGTTTTCATCTTAAATTACTGTTCAGTTGTTTCGTTCGAGTAAATGTTGTTTGTAATGCAGCCTGCGATTTTCACATTGCAACAATACAACAGCTAATGCATCTCCGGAGGACTGCATTTTGCAGGTTGGTTGGTTTTGTATCTGATGACTTTGTTTAATTAACTAGTAGGCTCACTTGTCACAATGGTATATCTGTGCTGCTCAATATTTATTCCCCCCTCTTCCAACTGACTAATCTTGCCGTATGTTCCTGAATGATGCTGGATCTTTCTTTTGTAGGTTTGGAACAATAGAAGAGGAGGAGGCCACTCAGCCCCTCGAGCCTGTTCTATCATTCAGTTACATCATGGCTGATCTGTATTTCAGCTCGATTTACCCGCCTTTCCTCCGTATCCCTTGATACCCTTATCCAACAAAAATCTGTCAATCTGCCTGCACTAATAATCCAGAGACGTGAGTTCAAATCCCACCACGGCAGCTGGGAATTTAAATTCAGTTAATTAAATAAATCTGGAATAAAAAACTAGTATTGTGGCGGAGCCACTAAGGGACTCCAATCAAATGTATATAATTCCCTTTAACAATATGTTAACTACAGCCTGAGTCTGTATCTTTGTATATACTGTTTGCATGTACAGAGCGCAGTCCCTTTAAGAGCGCGGGCAAACGCGATGACGTCACGCCGTTCATCACGTGATCCCCCATCAGCGGGAAAAACGTGATGACGTCATGACGCCAGCCACGGGACCGTCCAAGCAGTCCTCGTGGAGCTTCCGAACTGACTAGACCTGTATTCGTAGTTTTCTTGCATCTGTTTGTTAAACTCAAATAGTTTCACGTTAAACATTGTTTGTTTGATCGCCTGAGTCGACCTCAGTCTCTTGATAGGAACTAGACATTCCTACATTGGTGACCCCGACTTTTGCGAATGGTTTTTGCAGAAGGAACGAAGCATGGTAACGAACGCCGTTGCATTGAAGCTATTGTGGCAAAGCCACCAAGAGCCTCTTGCAGTAATGTATATAATTGCCTTTAACAGGGGCTTGTTACCTTTAAGTGTTTGCTCTGTATAAACAGCGCGGGTTCGGTAAAATGGCGATCCAGCGCGATGACGTCATCACGCAGGGCACGTGATGACCCCAACGGCGGGAAACGTGATGACGTCAGAGGGGAGAGGCGTTCCCCCTCTGTCCTCGTGGAACCAGTTGGTGTACAGACCTGTATAGAGTTTCTCCTGCGTTTTTGTTTGTAACTTTTACTAGTGCAGTAAACCACGTTTGGTTAATTGCTAGTTTCAGTCTCAGTACTTTCGTTAGGAGTTCAAGCACTCCTGCATTGGTGACCCCGAATCCTCGCAGACGTTCTTCGTGGCGGAAACGGAATGCAGGGCCATGATGGAAGCCAACGCAGTGGCTTAGAAGCTCCCCCAATTTTGGGAACAACCTGGTTCGTACAAGCGGAAGTGCAGTTCGAGCTCCGCAACGTCGTGCAGGATCAGACCCGTTATCTTTACATGGTCTCCGCACTCGACAGCTCGACGGCGTCGAGGATCATCAGCCTACTGGAGAACCCCCCGGCCACCGACAAGTATGTCGCCATTAAGGCATGGCTAATGCAGGTATTCGGCCTTACGAAAGCAGAGCGCGCACGCCGCCTACTCACGCTGCCCGGGTTAGGAGACTCCAAACCTTCGGAGTTGCTGAGCCAGATGCTCACACTCCTGGGGTCTGAACTGCAATGTTTCCGTTCCGCAAACTGTTCCTCAGTCAACTGTCCGAACAGGTGCAGGCGGTCCTCACCAGATCAGACGCCGAGGATTGCATAGCGCTCGCCGAAGAGGCGGATAAAATATACGCGGTCCGACAACAATACTGCGCTGTCGCGAGATGCCCCGCCCCAAAGTGCCCTGCCTCAATTTCTCCAACAACCGGTTTCTGTTATTACCACGCTCAGTTTGGTGTGAAGGACAGAAGCTGCCATCCACCTTGCAATTTCATGCCCAAAACACCGAACAAGCAACTGCGCGTCAAGAACACCGATTCCGGGGCGTGCCCCGCGGCCATGATGGCGATCGGCAATTCCAGGAAACTACTTTATTTAACCGACTCCATCTCGGGCCGTCGTTTTTTGTGCGACACAGGGGCGCAGTGCAGCATCCTTCCCGCGTCAGTCCTCGACCTTCGGTTCGGCAGGCATGGTTCTCCCCTCCAAGCTGCCAACGGGGGTGCGATTCATACTTGCGGGACACGGTGGGTCCAGGTCTGCTTCAGTGGCCAACGCTTTATATGGGACTTCGCCACCGCCAAAATTTCACAGGCACTCCTAGGTGTCGACTTTTTATGCGCCAACGGCCTGTTGGTTGATTAATAAAATCGTCGGCTCGTTCACGCCACCACGTTCGACTGTATTCCCTGTGTGCGCGGCACGGTCGCACCGCACTCGGTCTCCTGCGCTCGGCCACCCCCCGACGTTTTCTCCCGCCTCCTCGGGGACTTTCCAGAGCTGACTAAGCCCACCTTCTCGGCTTTGACCGCCAAACATAGGGTGGAGCACCATATAACGACGACCGGCTCTCCCGTCTACACCAGGGCACGGCGGCTAGAGCCCAGCAGCTCGCGGCTGCTAAGGCGGAGTTCGCCGCCATGGAAAAGTTGGGGATTATTCGCCGGTCGAATAGTCCCTGGTCCTCACCTCTCCACATCATCCCTAAGCCCGGGGGTGGATGGCGGCCCTGCGGCAACTACCGCCGCCTCAATGATGTCACGACCCCCGACCGGTACCCCATACCGCACATATAGGATTTCTCCACACATTTGGCGGGGAATTCGATCTTCTCCAAGGTCGCCCTCGTCCGTGGGTGCCATCAGGTACTGGTGCATCCCCAGGACGTCCAAAAGACAGCGGTCATCACCCCTTTTGGCCTGTTTGAGTTCCTCCGCATGCCTTTTGGACTTAAAAATGCGGCGCAGGCATTCCAACGCCTAATGGATTCGGTGCTGCGGGATCTCAAATTTTTGTTAGTCTATTTGGATGACATACTGATCACCAGCGCCACAAAGGAGGACCAGCTCAAGCATCTGCGCATTCTCTTTCATCACCTTCAGCAGCACGGCCTCATTGTCAACCCTGCCAAATGCCAGTTCGGCCTGCAGCAAATCGACATCTTAGGCCACCACATCACTTCAGAGGGGGCAATGCTGCTTCGGGCTAAGGTGGAGGTGATCGCCGCATTCCCGCGGCCGCAGTCCGTGAAGGCACTTCAGGAGTTCCTGGGTATGGTAAATTTTTACCATCGTTTTGTTCCCAGGGCTGCACAGCTCATGCGGCCGCTCTACGAGGCCCTCAGAGGGAAGCCAGGAAAGGAGCCCGTAGTTTGGGAAATGGACCCCGCCTTCGGGGACACGAAGACCGCCCTCGCGAATGCGACAATGTTGGCACACCCCCTGCCAGGAGCCACCATCGCTCTCATGACTGACGCGTCGGACTACGCCATGGGGCTGCCCAAGAGCAAGTGGCATGTGGCATGTGGCAACCACTGGCGTTTTTTAGCCGGCAGCTGCGACGGCATGAACGCCAGTACAGTATCTTTGACAGGGAGCTGTTGGCGTTGTTTTTGGCCATTTGCCATTTTCGTTTTCTGCTCAAAGGGCGCCAATTCACTGCGTTTGTCGACCACAAACCGCTGACGTTTGCGATGGCCAAGACTGCCGAACCGTGGTCGGCTCAACAGCAGCGACAGCTTACATTTATTTCTTAATTTACCACGACATCCGGCATGTGGCCGGCAAGGACAACGTGGTAGCAGATTGCCTTTCCTGTGCCACCGTCCAAGCCGTGCAGTTGGGGATCGATTATGCGCGAATGGCGGCCGACCAAGCTGCTGACCCGGACACTCAAGCCTTTCGTTCTGACTCCACCAGCCTTCAACCGAAGGATGTGCCGTTGCATTTGGCGGGCACCACTTTACAATGTGACGTCTCCTTGGGAGACCCCCGTCCGATTGTTCCGTCCACCTGGCGTCAGAAAGTTTTCGATGCCATACACGGACTTTCGCATCCTGGTGTGAGGGCATCGCAAAAGTTGATGGCATCCAAATTCGTCTGGAGAGGGATGCGCAAGGACATCTGCGACTGGGCGAACACATGTGTGGTTTGTCAATGAGCCAAAGCACAACGACACGTCAGGGCCCCCTTGGCCACCTTCGAGGTACCGGAACGTCGGTTCGGCCACGTCCACGTCGACCTTGTGGGGCCACTCCCGCTGTCGTTGGGTTTCACACACCTTTTGACGATGGTAGATCGCACCACGAGATGGCCAGAGGTGGTTCCCCTGATGTCTACCACCTCTGCGGATGTTGCTTGAGCCTTTATCTCATCATGGGTAGCACCCTTTGGGGTTCCGATGGATATTTCGTCTGACCGCGGTCCACAATTCTCATCTGAGCTTTGGAACGTGGTGGCCTCAGCCTTAGGCACCAAACTCCATCGCACCACGGCCTACCACCCGCAGGCGAATGGGCTGTGTGAGTGTTTACATCGTTCATTGAAGGCATCGCTCAGGGCCAGCCTCCTGGACGCGGCATGGGTCGATAAACTGCCTTGGGTTATGCTGTGGTTGCGCACGGCGCCAAAGGAGGACCTGCAGGCTTCGGCCGTGGAAATGGTTTATGGCCAGCTACTCCGGGTACCAGGCAAATTCCTGCCGTCCCCTACACAGCCGTGGTCCGCAGCCACTCAGCGGGAAGCCCACCGGGAAGCGGCCCAGTGCTTCCGGCCAGTTCCGATGTCGCAACACAGTTTTCCTGCCTCCCACATTCCAGTGGAGTTGATGAAGGCCAAATTCGTGTTCGTTCATCAAGACGCCCATCGCAGCCCGCTCCAGCCTCCGTATACGGGTCCTTTCCGGGCTTTACAGACAGGGGCTAAGACTTTTTTGGTCGACCTTGGGGGCAGGCCGGATCACATCTCCGTTGATCGCCTCAAGCCCGCGCACTTGGATCTTCAACAGCCAGTCGAGCCTGCTCAGCCACCGCGTAGGGGTCGACCGCCGGCTGCTGCCGCACCTGACCAGGCCGCTATCCCCGCCAGCTCACCAGCTGCTCAGCGTTTTCCTCTCCGGGAATTTAGCAGTCGTTCAAACAGGCTTGTACGACCTCCTCTGCGATTGACTTTCCTTATCAAAGACAATTCTGGGGGGGCGTATGTGGCAAAGCCACCAAGAGACTCTTGCAGTAATGTATATAATTGCCTTTAACAGGGGCTTGTTACCTTTAAGTGTTTGCTCTGTATAAACAGCGCGGGTTCGGTAAAATGGCGATCCAGCGCGATGACGTCATCACGCAGGTCACGTGACGTTCCCAACGGCGGGAAACGTGATGACGTCATGACGTCAGAGGGGATAGGCGTTACCCCTCTGTCCTCGTGGAACCAGTTGCTGTACAGACCTGTATAGAGTTTCTCCTGCGTTTTTGTTTGTAACTTTTACTAGTGCATTAAACCACGTTTGGTTAACTGCTAGTTTCAGTCTCAATACTTTCGTTAGGAGTTCAAGCACTCCTACACTATTGCAATTCTATGAGCAACAAGCGACCGCCTGGTTCATCCAGGTCGAAGCCCAGTTTGCATTACGGAACATCATTGCGGATCAGACCCGAAATTTTTACGTGGTCTCTGCACTCGACAGCTCCATCGCCTCGCGGATCGTCAGCCTGCTTGAGAACCCCCCGGACGACCGCAAGTATGAAACAATCAAGGCGCGGTTGTTGCAGGTCTTCGGGCTCATGAAGTCAGAGCGTGCCTGCCGACTGCTCGCTATGCCCGCCCTTGGGGACTCCAAGCCGTCTGAGCTCCTGAGCTAAATGCTCATGCTCCTTGGCTCCGAACCGGAATGCTTCCTCTTTAGGGAGCTCCTCCTCAGCCAGTTACCGGAGCCAGTACAAGCTGCCCTGGCCAGGTCCGAAGTCTCAGACTACGCAGCGCTTGCTGCTGAAGCGGACACGATTTTCGTGGTGATGCAGCAGTACTGCGCTGCCACAAGGCGCCCATCCCCCACAGATGCCACCCCAGCTCCTCAACCTTCGGGGCTGTGCTCCTACCACGCGCGGTTTGGCGCGAAAGCCAGATGTTGCCGCCCTCCCTGCAGCTTCTCTCCCAAAAAACACCAACTGCAACCCCGGCAAAAGAAGAACGGGTCTGACGGGTGCCCTGTGACTGCGATGGCAATCGGAAATTCTGGCAAGCTGTTGTTCATCATCGATTCCATCTCTGGTCGGCGATTCCTATGTGACACCGGCGCACAGTGCAGCATTATACCCACGTCCGCTATTGATGTTCAAGCTGGGAGGCACGGCCTCTCACTCGAAGCGGCTAATGGTGGAGCTATCCAGACCTTCGGCAAACAGCGGGTCCAGGTGTGCTTCGGCGGCCAGCGATTTGTTTGGGATTGTGATGCGGCCAGTGTTTCACAAGCCATCCTCGGCGCGGATTTCCTGTGCGCCAACGGCCTCCTGGTCGATGTGAGTAACCGGCGGCTGATCAACGCGGCCACGTTTCACTCCATTCCTTGCCACCATGGTACCACCATGTCGCGTACCGTCTCCTGTGCTTTCCCAACTCCGGACGAGTTCGCTCGCCTGCTCAGTGAATTTCTGGACCTGACCAGACCTACGTTCTCCTCTACGGCCACGAAGCATGGTGTGGAACACCACATCACTACCACCGGCCCCCCGGTCCACGCGCGGGCCCGGCGCCTCGAACCCGGCAAGCTGGCAGTCACGAAGGCGGAGTTCGCTACGATGGAACGCCTGGGGATTATTCGCCGGTCCAATAATCCCTGGTCTTCGCCTCTCCACATGGTACCGAAACCTGGCAGTGGATGGCGGCCATGCGGCAACTATCGGCGACTTAATGATGTTACCACTCCTGATCGATACCCAATCCACCACACTCAGGATTTCTCTGCCCATTTGGCTGGGAGGACCATGTTTTCCAAGGTGGATCTGGTCCGAGGCTACCACCAGGTCCCGGTACACCCGCAGGACGTGCAGAAGACCGCAGTCATCACCCCATTCGGCCTTTTTGAATTTCTGAGGATGCCTTTTGGGTTGAAGAATGCTGCCCAGGCCTTCCAGCGCCTCATGGACTCCGTGCTTCGGGACCTCAAGTTCATTTTCGTCTACTTAGACGACATCCTCGTGGCCAGTCGAAATAAAGAGGAACACATCACGCCTCAGGCAACACGGCCTGATTCTCAACCCGACCAAGTGTCAGTTTGGTCTGCCCCACATTGATTTCCTGGGACATCGCATTACATCGGAGGGAGCGGTGCCTTTGCAAGCAAAGGTAGAGGCGGTGACATCCTTTCCGCGCCCGCAGACCATCAAGGCCCTGCAGGAGTTCCTCGGGATTACCACCGCTTCGTGCCTAAGGCAGCTCTGCTCATGCAGCCCCTGTACGAGGCCCTCAAGGGCAAGTCTGGCAAGGACCTGGTAAGCTGGACGGTCGACACAAAAAGCGCCCTCGCCAACGCGACCATGCTGGCGCACCCGCTGCCAAGTGCCACCATCGCCCTCACCACCGACACGTCAGACTACGCCATCGGCGCAATGTAGGAACAGTGGATCAATGGAACGTGGCAACCGCTGGCGTTCTTCAGCCGTCAACTACGGCGAAACGAGTGGAAGCACAATACCTTCGACCGGGAGTTGCTGGCTCTTTTTCTGGCCATCCGCCATTTCCGGTTCTTGCTGGAAGGACGTCCTTTCACTGCTTTTGTAGACCATAAGCCACTAACGTTCACTATGGCCAAGACTGCCGAACCGTGATCAGCCCGACAACAGCGTCAGTTGACGTTTATCTCTGAATTCACTACTGATATTCAGCACGTGGCCGGTAAAGACAACCTGGTGGTGGATTGCCTCTCCCACGTGACCGTTCAGGCAGCCCAGCTCGGCATCGACTATGCCCTCATGGCTGCGGATCAAGCCTCGGATCCAGAGGTGCAAGCTTACCGAACCAGCCCCTCTAGCCACCAAGCGGCCGACGTCAAATTCCATGCCGCAGGCACCACGCTACTTTGTGACGTCTCCATAGGAGATCCTCGTCCTATCGTGCTGGTCGCTGATATACCTATCAATTCGTCCAATAAAAAGCGACGAGTTAGGAACGTAACTAAAGGTTTACCACATTCACCCCTTGTTTAGATTTGAGTCCGGCGGGGTGAAGTGTACTACCAGTTCTGGTATGTCAGTCTGTCCGGAGGCCTCGTAAGCCTCTCCGATCGTCGCAGCGGCGGTGCTGCATTATCCGGTGTTAGTGTGGTGTCTCCGGAGTGCCCGAGGGTGCGAGGTCTCGTAAGGAGACAGTGTCCTCCCGCCCGTCTGGGTAAGCCACGTAGGCGTACTGGGGGTTGGCGTGCAGGAGGTTCACCCTCTCGACCAGGGGGTCTGTTTTATGGGCCCTCACGTGCTTTCGCAGCAAGACGGGCCCCGGAGAGGTCAGCCAGGTTGGTAGAGTGGTTCCCGTAGTCGACTTCCTGGGGAAAACAAACATTCGTTCATGGGGGGTGGCGTTAACGGCAGTGCAAAGTAGTGACCGGATGGAGTGCAGCGCTGTCGGGAGGACTTCCTGCCAGCGGGAGGTTGGGAGGCCCTTAGACTTTAAGGCTAAGAGGACGGCCTTCCATACCGTCGCGTTCTCTCTTTCCACCTGGCCGTTCCCTCGGGGGTTGTAGCTGGTGGTCCTACTTGCTGCAATACCTCTCGCTAGTAGGAACTGACGGAGTTCCTCGCTCATGAAAGAGGAGCCCCGGTCACTATGTATATAGTTTGGGAACCCGAACAAGGCGAAGAGGTCGTTCAGGCATTTAATGACCGTGGTACTGGTCATGTCTGGGCAGGGGAAGGCAAAGGGGAAACGGGAGTACTCATCAACAATGTTGAGGAAGTACACATTACGGTCAGAGGACGGGAGGGGCCCCTTAAAGTCGATGCTCAGGCGCTCGAAGGGGCGGGTGGCCTTGATCAGGCTTGCTCTGTCCGGCCTAAAGAAGTGCGGTTTGCACTTGGCGCAGGTCTGGCAGTTCCTGGTTATGGTCCTGACCTCCTCGATGGAGTAGGGCAGGTTGCGGGCCTTAATGAAGTGGTAAAGTCTGGTGACCCCGGGGTGGCAGAGGTCGTGTGGAGGGTCTGAAGTCTATCACTTTGCGCGCTGGCGCATGTAATTCGTGACAGAGCATCGGGGGGTTCGTTCAGCTTACCTGGCCGGTACAAGATATCATAATCGTAGGTGGAGAGCTCGATTCTCCACCTCAAGATCTTGTCATTCTTGATTTTGCCCCTCAGCTTGTTATTAAACATAAAAGCGGCCGAACGTTGGTCGGTAAGGAGGGTAAATCGTTTGCCTGCCAGGTAGTGCCTCCAGCGTCGTACCGCCTCCACAATCGCCTGGGCCTCCTTCTCGACCGACGAGTGTCGGATCTCAGGGCCCTGTAGGGTCCTTGAGAAGAAGGCCACCGGTCTCCCCTCCTGGTTAAGGGTGGCGGCTAGGGCGAAGTCGGATGCATCGCTCTCGACTTGGAAGGGGATGGACTCATCCACTGCGTGCATAGTGGCCTTGGCAATGTCTCCCTTAATGAGGGAGAAGGCTGCGCACGCTTCCTCCGTAAGGGGGAAGGATGTGGACTTCATGAGGGGTCTGGCTTTGTCCGCATAATTGGGCACCCATTGGGCATAGTAGGCGAAGAGCCCCAGGGTTCTCTTAAGTGCCTTAGGGCAGTGGGGGAGGGGTAGCTCCATGAGGGGGCGCATTCTTTCGGGGTCGGGGCCGATGAGTCCGTTCTCTACTACACAGCCAAGGATGGCAAGGCGCGAGGTGTTAAACACACATTTCTCCTTATTGTAGGTGAGGTTCAGCCGTTGGGCTGTACGGAGGAATTTCTCCAGATTCACGTCGTGGTCCTGCCGGTCGCGGCCGCAGATGGTGACGTTATCTAGGTAGGGGAATGTGGCCTGCAGTCCGTTCTGGTCAACCATCCGGTCCATCTCCCTTTGGAAGACCGAGACCCCGTTGGTGACACCGAAGGGGACCCTAAGGAAGTGGTATAGGCGCCCATTCGCCTCGAAGGCGGTGTACTGGCGGTCCTCGGGGTGGATAGGGAGTTGGTGGTAGGCCGACTTAAGGTCGATGGTCGAGAATACGCGGTATTGTGCAATCTGATTGACCATGTCAGATATGCGGGGAAGGGGGTATGCGTCCAGCTGGGTGTATCTGTTTATGATCTGGCTGTAGTCGATGACCAGGCGATTTTTATTGCCGGTCTTAACGACCACGACCTGGGCACGCCAGGGGCTGTTGCTCCCCTCGATGATGCCCTCCTTCAGGAGACGCTGCACCTCAGAGCTAATGAAAGCTCTGTCCCCAGCGCTGTACCGCCTGCTCTTGGTAGCGACGGGTTTGCAGTCGGGGGTGAGGTTAGCGAACAGGGAAGGTGGCGGCACCTTGAGGGTGGATAGGCTGCAGGTGTTACGCGGTGGGCGGTTTAACCTTCGCTGGTTGTCGACTGTGAGTGGGGGGAGGGGTCCACCGTATGCTAGGGTTACACTTTGGAGGTGGGATTGGAAGTCCAGCCCTAGTAGGATGGCAGCGCAGAGCTGGGGGAGGACGAGGAGTTTAAAGTTTTTATACTCTGTACCCTTAACCGACAAGGTCACAGCACAGTAGCCGCTAATGTCCGTGGCGTGGGACCTCGATGCCATCGAGATTCGGTTGCGCGTTGGCAGGACAGGGAGGGAGTAGTGGCTCACCGTGTCTGGGTGGATGAAGCTCTCCGTGCTTCCGCTGTCGAACAGGCAGGTCGTGGCGTGGCCGTTTACTTTGATGTCCATCATCGACTTGGACAGGTGGTGTGGGCGGGCTTGATCCAGAGTGACGGAGGCTAGCGTGTAGGTAAGCGAGTCGTTGTCGTCTGCGGGCGAGGCGGTCGTCGGGTCCGGGGGCCCGGTGGCAGTCGGGCGTGGTGGGTAAAATGGCGTCTCCCACGAGGTAGGACAAAATGGCGGAGAAGATGGCTGCCCCCATAACTCACATGAGGCACTATTGGGGTCGGTTGCCTTGATCAAAGATGGCCGCCCCATGACTCACGTGTGGGGATACTGGCCTCAGTTGCCGTGAAAGAAGATGGCCGCCCCCACAGTTCGCATGAGGCACTGCTGGCCTCTGAAGATCCGCTCCTGCAGGCCTTAGAGAAGTGGCCTTTCTTCCTGCAGGTTGTGCAGGTAGAGTTCCTGGCTGGGCAGCGCGACCTCGGGTGCTTCTCCTGGCCGCAAAAGAAGCAGCCGGCGGCCCGATCGCGGGTGCCCGATGTCGGAGCCGGTACCGGGGGTGGCGGGCCCGGTCGGGTCCGGGACGCCGACGCTGAGGTAGGTCCCGGGGGCGGCGCTGCGAAGGGTATTGCGGTAGGGGTCGGGCCCGAGTCCCAGGGTCGCGAGCAGTACCTGGAAAACGCCTCCTGGTCCTGATGGGCCACCTCCAGGGAGAGAGCAAGGGCTTCAGCTTTGTCCAGGTCGAGGTCTTTAGCTTCAAGCAGTCTTTGCCGTGAGTAGTCGGACCGTAGGCCTTTCACAAAGGCATCGCGGATATTATCTTCCGTATTTTCAACAGCCGTCACCGCTTTAAAGTCACAGTTCCTGCCGAGTGCTCTTAGCGCCCGTAAAAATTCAGCTACAGACTCTCCTGGCTGTTGCGGGCGGGATCTTAGGAGGTGCCTGGTGTACATGTAATTTACCGGGCTGCGGTACTGCTGTTTCAGTAGGTTGATAGCGGCCTCGTACGTAGTCGTGTCCTGTATGAGTGCGTATACTCTCGGGCTCGCTTGGGCGTTCAGAAGTCTTAGTTTGGATCTCTGCGGGGCGCCGGATTCTTCCAGGTAGGATTCGAAGCAGTCCAGCCAGTGTTTGAAGTTGAGGGCTGCGTTTGCTGCCTGTGGGTTTAGATCCAGGTACGGTGGTTTGAGGGCTTGCAGCCAAGCCGGCTGGTGTGGCTGTGCTTCTGGGAGGGCTTCTGGCTGGCCAGTAGTAGACATCTTTAAAATTTAGTCAATAAAATTGATATACCTATCAATTCGTCCAATAAAAAGCGACGAGTTAGGAACGTAACTAAAGGTTTACCACAGTCGCCTGGCACCGAAAAGTGTTTGACGCCATACACGGGTTGTCACACCCTGGCATGAAGGCCTCGCAAAGGCTGATGTCGTCCAAGTTCGTTTGGCGGGGCATGCATATGGATGTCCGCGACTGGACCAACACCTGCGTGGTCTGCCAAAAGGCCAAGGTGCAGCATCACATCAAAGCTCCATTGGCCACCTTCACTGTTCCGGAGCGACGGTTCGATCACGTGAATGTGGACCTGGTGGGGCCATTTCCACCTTCTCATGGGTTTACACATATCCTTACGAAGGTAGACCGCACCACTAGATGGCCAGAGGCAGTTCCCTTGTCATCCGCCACTTCAGCAGACGTAGCCAGGGCATTCGTCTCCTCTTGGGCCGCCCGTTTCGGGGTACCGGCGGACATCTCTTCTGATTGTGGACCGCAATTTTCCTCTGAGCTCTGGAATGCAGTGGCTCAGGGGCTCGGCATCAAGCTACATCGCACCACAGCCTACCATCCACAGGCGAACGGCCTGTGCGAACGGTTTCACAGGTCGCTCAAAGCCGCACTGAGGGCCAGCCTCCAAGGCGCTGGGTGGGTGGACAGGCTACCATGGGTCCTGTTGGGTCTTTGCATGGCACCCAAGGAAGATCATCGCTCGTCCTCGGCAGAGCTCGTCTATGGCCAGCCACTGCGCGTACCAGGGGATTTCCTTCCGACTACAACAGAGCCATGGTCCGCATCCAATCAACTCATCAGCCACCAGGAGGCAGCCAGGTGTTTTGCACCAGTACCAACGTCGCATCACGGCTTTCAGAGCTCCCACGTCCCAGCAGAGCTGAAGAACGATCAATATGTGTTCATCCGCCACGACGCTCATCGGGATCCGCTCAAGGCCCCTTACACTGGTCCTTTCCACGTGCTAGAGCCGGGAGACAAAACTTTCTCGGTGGATATCGGAGGTAAACCGGACCACATTTCAGTTGACCGGTTGAAGCCAGCACACTTGGACCTTGACCGCCCGGTCGAGACCGCACAGCCGCCAAAACATGGCCGATCATCTACAGTCGCCATACCAGATCAAGCGCAACCACCCGCCAGCCCGCCCGCCGTCCAGCAGCTTCCACTCCAACTGTACAGAAGTCACTCTGACAGGCTTTTAAGGCCTCCTCGCCGTTTCACTTTTTCTGTTAAAGACAATTCTGGGGGGGCGCATGTGGCGGAGCCACTAAGGGACTCCGATCAAATGTATATAATTCCCTTTAACAATATGTTAACTACAGCCTGAGTCTGTATCTTTGTATATACTGTTTGCATGTACAGAGCGCGGTCCCTTTAAGAGCGTGGGCAAATGCGATGACGTCACGCCGTTCATCACGTGATCCCCCATCGGCGGGAAAAACATGCTGATGTCATGACGCCAGCCATGGGACCATCCAAGCAGTCCTCGTGGAGCTTCCGAACTGACTAGACCTGTATTCGTAGTTTTCTTGCATCTGTTTGTTAAACTCAATTAGTTTCACATTAAACATCGTTTGTTTGATCGCCTGAGTCGACCTCAGTCTCTTGATAGGAACTAGACATTCCTACAGTATCAGTAATGTTGACCATGAAACTACCGGATTGTCGTAAAAACCCATCTGGTTCACTACTGTCCTTCAGGGAAGGAAATCTGCCATCCTTACCCAGTCTGGCCCATATGTGACTCCAGACCCACAGCAATGTGGTTGACTCTTAACTGCCCTCTGCGGTTCAAGAAGGTGGCTCACCACCACCTCCTCAAGGGTAATTAGAGATGGGCAATAAATGCCAGCATTGCCAGCAACATCCACATCCCATGAACGAATAAAAAAAAATCTGAAATTCCAATTGACCCTCAGCATCCACAACATTTTGGGGGAGAAAGGTCCAGATTTCCTCTACCCTTTGTGTGAAAATTGCTTGCTGACATCACCCCTGTTTTTAAGGTTAATGTTAAGGTTATGCCCCCTTGTTCTGGACTTCAACACCAGAGGAAATATTTTCTCTTGATCTACCCTATCAAATTGCTATATCATTTTAAACATCTCGATCAGATTACCTGTCAAACTTCTAAACTCAAAGGAATACAACCTGTCCTCTTAATTTAACCCTTTAACATTGAGTGTAAAATAGTCTGCCTTCCTCTTAATGTTGCCAGCCATAGTCACATTTCATCACCTTTTATTCCTTGCTACTTTCACCTTGTTCTGTGTGATCGCTATAGTACTTCACACATCATGTTTAACGGTTGAGGATTGCAGTTAAACATCTCAACTGCAAAAATACAGCTTAGAAATAAGGCGGGTGAAAGTTGCCTTGGGCAGAGACGCAAAACGGATGACATCACCTCTGACTTCAATGGAACTGAATATCGGGCAGAGTGTGTAACGGGCGGTAGATGCCATCACGCCCCTTGTGAGACCCCGCCCAAGTCACATTTCACCACCACTGTGATGATCTGATTCAAAGAAACCAGGCCTCTGTTTACTAAACTACATTTCATGGGGGTACTGGATCTTTCAACTTATGTTCAAATCTGCCTCAGACTGATGGGATGAAAGACTCTTCTCAGAGATGATTGGCTCCCAAATGAAAGAAAGCTGGGTAATCCCTATCCAATCCACGGGGTTCAATACTCGCATGACTGCAGTTCCCGTTCCAGACCTCAGTGTTGCTGCACTGTCTTCACTGTGGCCTCCAGCTGCACAACATTGGTCAACTGGTCGGGAGCTGCACTAAGACTCTAAAGTAGCCAGGTCAGCTGGCACGACCACAGTGGTGTTCAGCAGCTTATGTCTGTGAATTGCCCTTTTCATTAGTGAGGCCAGAATCTGAAGCCCCATGGCCACGAGGAATTTCTGCTCAACAACCGACTGAACTTCCTTCATCCGCCACCTCCCAGTTGTGATGTAACCTTTTCCAAGTCACTAAATCCACCCCCTGGCATGCTTGGGTGTGAGCTGCTGGTGTCAGCGCTGGCTCAGTTGGTAGCTCTCTCACCTCGGAGTCAGAAGTTTGTAGGTTCAAGTCGTGTAAAGAGCTTTGAGACCTGGTGTGGTCAAAAAAGGTGCTGTATAAATGCAAGTTCTTTCTTCGTTTACCCCCCATGCTGTGGGTGATGCAGTGGTGAGATGCTGTACAGAACTCAGGTCCTCCTCTGCAGCTTGGAGCCTACCTGTGTAAATAGCAAATGGCACAGTCTGGGCACAAGGCCATTGATAAACATACGGCAGTGGCGAAGACAGCATAAGAACATAAGAACATAAGAAATAGGAGCAGGAGTAGGCCATTTGGCCCTTCGAGCCTGCTCCGTCATTCACTGAGATCATGGCTGATCTTCTGCCTCAACTCCATTCACCGGCCCTATCGCCATATCCCTTAATGCCTTTACTAGTCAGAAATCTATCGACTTCTGTTTTGAATATACCCAATGACTGAGCCTCCACAGCCCTCTGGGGTAGAGAATTCCAAAGATTCACCACCTTCTGTGTGAAGAAATTTCTTCTCATCTCAGTCCTGAATGGCCTACCCTTTATCCTGAGGCTGTGGCCCCTGGTTCTAGACTCCCCAGCCAAGGGAAACATTCTCCCATCATCCATCCTATCAAGCCCTGTAATAATTGTGTATGCATCAATGAGGTCCCCTCTCATTCTTCTGAATTCAAGAGAATACAGGCCTAGTTTACTCAATCTCTTCTCATACAACAGTCCCGCCATCCCAGGAATCAATCTCGTGAACCTTCGTTGCACTCCTTCTATGGCAAATATACCCTTCCTTAGGTAAGGAGACCAAAATTGTACACAGTGCTCCAGGTGTGGTCTCACCAAGGTCCTGTATAATTGGAGTAAGACTTCTTTACTCCTGTACTCAAATCTTCTTGTAATGAAGGCCAGCATACCATTTGCCTTCCTAATTGCTTGCTGCACCTGCACATTCACTTTCAGTGACACATGTACAAGGACACCCAGGTCCCTTTGTGCATCTGCATTCCCCAATCTTTCAACATTTAGGAAATACTCTGCCTTTCTGTTTTTTCTACCAAAGTGGATAACTTCACATTTATCTGCATTATATTCCATCTGCCATGTTCTCGCCCACTCACTGAACCTGTTGAGATCCCCTTGAAGCCTCTTCACATCCTCTTCACAACTGACACTGCCACCTAGCTTTGTATCATCAGCAAATTTGGAAATGTTACATTTAGTCCCCTCATCTAAATCATTGATATAGATTGTGAATAGCTGGGGCCCAAGCACCGATCCTTGCAGTACCCCACTAGTCACAACCTACCATCCTGAAAAAGACCCGTCTATCCCTACTCTTTGTTTTCTGTCTGTTAACCAATTCTCAATCCATGCTAGTATATTACCCCCAATTCCATGTGCCCTAATTTTGTTCACCAACCTCTTGTGTGGGACCTTATCGAAGGCCTTCTGAAAATCCAAATACACCACATCTACCAGTTCCCCTTTGTCTACTCCACTAGTTACATCCTCAAAGAACTCCAATACATCACATCACATCACATCAACTTTTATTGTCATTGTTAGTGCACAAGTGCAGTACAACGAAATGTAGGCTTGTGGCTCCCGAGAGTGTACATTTAGATTAAGACATTTAAACATTCAACATACATTTGGCTTTAATACATTAACATAAACATAACCATAATAAAGTGCATTGGCAGATGTGCAGGCTTTAGAGTTTATTTGTGGAGTTCAGTAGGATGACAGCCCTGGGAAAGAAGCTGTTCCTAAATCTGGTCGTACGGGTGAGAATGCAAAATAGGTTTGTTAAACAGGATTTCCCTTTCATAAATCCATGTTGACTCTGCCCAATCTTACTATTAGTTTCTAAGTGCCCAATTAATGCATCCTTTATAATAGATTCCAGCATTTTCCCAACTACTGATGTGAGGTTAACGGGTCTGTAGTTCCCTGTTTTCTCTCTCCCTCCTTTCTTAAATAGCGGGGTTACATTTGCTATCCGCTAAGCTGCAGGAGCCATTCCAGAATCTATAGCATTTTGGAAGATGACAACCAATGCGTCCACTATTCCAATGGCCACCTCTTTCAAAACTCCAGGATGTAGGTCATCTGGTCCTTGGGATTTATCGACTTTTAGTCCCATTAATTTTGCTAGTACTGCTTTTTTACTAATAGTAATTTCTTTAAGTTCCTCATTCTCGCCACACCCTTGGTTTTCTCATATTTCTGGGAGGTTTTGTGTGTCTTCCTCCATGAAGACAGAAACAAAGTATTTATTTAATTTCTCTGCCATTTCCTCATTCCCCATTATAAATTCTCCCGTCTCTGACTGTAAAGGACCCACATTTACCTTCACCGGTATTTTCCTTTTCACATACCTATAGAAGCTTTTACAATCCTTTTTTATATTTTTCACTAGTTTCTGCTCATATTCCATTTTCCCTTTCTTTATCAAATTCTTGGTCCCCCTTTGCTGATTTCTAAAAAGATCCCAATCCTCAGGCTGACCACCTTTTCTGGCAACTTTATAAGCTTCCTCCTTTGGCTTAATACTAGCTTTAATTTTTTTGTTAGCTATGGTTGGATGCTGGTTCTAAATTTCCAAGGTAGTTTACCTGCTCTTCCATGACAATGTTGGCAATAGATCGGCAGAACACCTGGAGAAAGGGCTGAAAACAGCCACTTACACCATTTCTCGTTGACTTCCGCCGATCTCCTACAATGGGAAATCGGGAGAATCCCGCAGAATTTCAGGACTTAGCAGCACTGACAAGGGACTTCATTAATCCCTGGTGGAACTGAAAGTTATTGTACAGTGAACTTATGCACACAAACCAGCACGATTATCAATCCCACCAACACCAGTGATGCCCAAGCTATGAAGGGTTTGTTTGATGGCCTCCTTGTAAATGGCTTAGGGGTTTCACTTGTTGCATCCAGCTCCTCCAGCCCTACAATCCTCCTAGAAATCTGCACTCCTCCAATTCTGGACTCTTGTACATCCCCGATTTTCATCGCTCCACCATTGGTGGCAATGCCTTCAGCTGTCAAGGCCCTAAGCTCTGGAATTAACTCTCTAAACCTCTCGACCTCTCTATCTCTCTTTCTTCCTTTAAGCTGCTCCATAAAACCTACCTCTTTAACCATGCTTTTGGTTACCTGTGTTGATATCTTTTTATGTGACTTGGTGTCAAGTTTTTCTGATAATGCTCCTGTGAAGTGCCTTGGGATGTTTTACTACATTAAAGATGCTGTATAGATGCAAGTTGTTATTGCATGCACCTCCAATCCCTTGCCTGCACTGCACTGAATGCAGATTTCTCCTGCAAGGAAAAGAACCATCTGCCTTGAATGAGAGGAGATTTGCCAGATAATAGTATGGCTGTCATCACAGTGCACTCATTATAGGTGCAACAGGTTGAAATATGAAGTACCTTGCTACGTGAAGTTATGAAGGGTTGGGTGAGTAACTTTGTTTAGTATCTTGCTGCAGGCTTTCCCACCTACAATTTCTCCTGCCTGTCTATTGTCATCTGCCGTAATCCTTTTCAAGAGTCTTCATTACCTCATCTATTTACTGCAGTTGCATTAAGTAACTGGATAAATTAGCCTTAATGATACTCTTCAGTGAAGCTACTCAAGCAAATATGGCTGGCAGCTGAGAACTCCTGGGTGAGTGAGCCCAGCAATGTAAATAATTAATAAACATAGCTAATTAAAGGACTGTAAGGTAACCGGTGCCTCATATGCATTGATTTCCTTACCATTCTTGTTGGAATCAAAGACCCTACTGCACACATCCATCCATATGTATGAGGTAATCGCTGTAGCTTTCACCCACCCATGTGTTCTCCCCTACCTGCTTCTCTCTCTGATTATTTCTTGGGTACCCTGCAGTAGAAGATCCACCGACATTCTTTTACAATAACCCTTGGCGCCTTGTTCATGAAGCAGGATCCCAGGTCATCCTGGCTGATGGGTCTGGGATGGGGCAATAGTTTATCTTAGCTGCCTTTCATCAACACACAAGTTCACACAGTGCATGGCTGGTCTGGCCTACCAAGTGTTATTTCTGACATGTCTGTGCTGTTTAGCTGGTCATTGTGTGCTTTAGTAGAAATCTTGGAGCTACGTCCAGGATTCTGCACTTAAAATTAAGATTAAAATTATCTCTCAAGTTTGGAAAGAGCCTATCATGCCCTTCTGCAAGGTCTGCCTTAGATATTTTCTCAGATACAGCAGTATTTGTCACCCCTGTAAGTGGTCTGAGTGTCTTTTGTTCAGGAGTGTGCTCATACTGCCCAATATATAATGAAACAGTAAAATAACCCAGTGGTGTAACAATGAGATCTCCTTTTGTCCTGAACTGGACACCGTACCTTTCAAACGGCTCCTCATGCGTACTTCTCAATCTTTTCGAAGGCAGACTGAAGCATTTGGTGAGAGGAGGCCAGATAGGACTCGTTGAGCGGCTTTATTCCATAGATAATAAATGAATGTACAGGGCAACAGTTAAAGCAAATTCCACTTACTCAACTCAATTGCAGTTCTCTGCTTGAAAAATAGGGTAATATAATAAACCCGTGCCCTGTCCTTTTCATGAGCGGGCTGACTTGGTTTTTGCTTGTTTTTTCAAGATAACTTCGAAATGCAATACCTGACCTCCTGTATTTTGGCATCCAGCTCTGAGCCAAGGACTTTGTCTCATAGTTCTCTGTTCATAGCCTTGTTGCCACACCTACCCAGCCCTAAATATCGTATTTCCCTTTTATGTTAATTCTGACTCCCGGAAGCAGAGGACCGGTCACCTTCCTGTGCAGTGATTTGCCAGTAGGCCTGTCCACCACCCCCCACCCCCCACTGCCCTTGGGAGTAAATTCTCTGCAGATTCCTCAGGCCATGTCAACATGACTGGAAGCATCTACATCACAATGTGTGTGAGTATTTGTTGGCCATCTGAGATGAGATGACAAATCACTTACCACCCAAGCCATCCTGGCTGATGGGCCTGGTATGAGGCAATAGGCCTCCGTTATATCAATTGGAAACAGTCTGCGAGTTGTGACATTCCACAAACTGGCCCGTCTGGCTTTGATACACCTCCTTTAATGTCTGGTGTGTGTGACCTGTCTTCTTAAACCTGCGTGAATTAATTTTGTTTTAAAATGTAATCCTTATAAATAATTCAATACCAAAATAATTTTCACAATCACAGAATCCCCACAGTGCAGATAGAGGCCATTTCAGCCCATCGAGCCTGCACCGACACATATCCCACCCGATCACCGTAACCCCTACACCAACACATATCCCACCCTATCCCTGTAACCCCCCTAACACTAAGGGTCAATTTATCATAGCCAATCAACCTAACCCGCACATCTTTAGACTGTGGGAGGAAACCGGAGCACCCGGAGAAAACCCACGCAAACACGGGGAGAATGTGCAAACTCCACACAGACAGTCGCCCGAGGCCGGATTCGAACCCGGGTCCCTGGCGCTGTGAGGCAACAGTGCTAACCACTATGCCACCGTGGTGATGAAAAAAAATTATCAACCCCACCACTCCCTGCCCCCACCCCCCAAAAAAAAGTGACATTATTGAGACAGTACTCTTGGAACTGAACTCTTCATCCAACCCTGGTGATGCCTGACCTGGGAGTACTTGGTGTTACAATTGGCTGCCAAAATGTGGACGAGTGTTCCATTCAACCTCCTTCATCTTGATAAAATATGACACCAACAAGAAGTTAGTTATTTTAACAAAATAGGCAATACAGCACTTCATCTGGAAGTTTCTGCAAACAAGTTGGATATGAAAGCACTCTTGGTTGAGCTTCATCGAGTCTTTTTATCTACAAAGTTATAAATGCCCTCAGCAGATTCTTCTGTCCATCTCCCTTCCCTACGATGCAGCTACTTTGAGAATATCAAACATGACATCAATCAGATTCTACACAGTTTGTAACAGGTCCTCTCAAACAGGGCTGCAGGAGATTTTCTTGTTTTACAACCTGAGCAATGTTTTAGTGAGCGTGAGGGCGACTTTCATTCTTGGGTTTGATTTTCCCAGCCATGGAAACCTGTGAGAATGTTGTTTCTCATTTCGGCAAAGGAAAAAGTGCAAATTATTTATCGAACTAATGTGGGAAGAGACGGGACAAATGGAACAAATGATTTATCATCTTTGTTTTCTTTGCCTTCCATGTTTGGACAGTCCTGATAATTGTTAGGCTCATTAAGAGAATGGTTGCAAACCAGGCTCGGCCTGATGTGTCCTTTTCTTCAGACAATAGTTGATTCATTATAATTATGCAATCATACAGCTTCAATGTTCAACATAATATTTTCCAACATAAGAATTTAAGAACAGGAGTAGGCCATTTGGCCCCTCAAGTCTACTCCACCATTCAATTAGATCAAAGTTGATCTGCACCTCAACTCCATTTACCCGCCTTTGCTCCATATCCCTTGATACCCTTACCTAAAAAAAACTCTCAATCTCAGTCTTGAAAGCTCCAATTGTCACCCAGCATCCATAGCCTTTAAGGGAAAGAATTCCAGATTTCCACTACCCTTTGTGTGAAAAAGTGCTTCCTGATTTCCCTCTTAACTGGCCTGGCTCTAATTTTAAGATTATGTTCTCTTGTTCTTGATTCTCCCGCCAGAGGAAACAGTTTCTCCATCTACTATATCAAAAATCCTTTTTAGATTTAAATACTTCAATTAGATCACCCCAATCTTCTAAATTCAAGGATACAAGCCTAGTCTATGCAACCTGGCCCCGTTTACATTCTGGTGAACCTGTGCTGCACCCCCTCTGAGGCCAATATATCCTTCCTGAGGTGCTGTGCCTAAAACTGAACGCAGTCACTCCAGATGGGGTCTGACCAAGGCTGTATACTACTGAAGTATCACTTCCATTAGCCTTTTTGATTGCTTTTTGTACCTGTTTTATAGCTAACAACAGTGACTTCACTTCAAAAAGTAACCCATTGGTTGTAAAACTCTTTGGGACATTCTGATAAGGTGTTGTATAAACCTGATTAATGCACATTCTTTCTTACATAAATGAGGTTGGCTGGCCTCCACTGAATTCTAACTGTTTGGCAATCTCACTTGAGACACCAGATAGACTGATCGGTGTAGGGACGAGAGCCCAGCTTAGTCAGGAAAATGGAAAGTTGCAAACGCTATTGCCTCTTCATAGGACTACTTCACAAAAGGATAAGATTCATCTTGGTTCACCCAGCAAACATGAACGGACATATCACCCACAGGAGTCAAGAGTTACACTCACAACTATCTTCATCCCAAACTTTGAAACAGAAGAAACAGATGGAGAATAACTTGAATGCCACCTTATACCAATTGCATCGTGCAATTTAGTTGGCTGGATACACTTTGACGTCCGCTTTGATTGTGTTCCAGGAGACAGATATCCATGATGCAGCTCTCTAGAATCCCAGCATTAAACCTGGCTCCATTATCCCATGACAAGAACAAACACCCAGAATTTTTGTGGGTCTCTGACCCTGAGCCTGGATAAGGGAGCTGGATTTCACTGGGCAAATGTAGGCACACGGCTAACAGACAGCAGTCTCCAGAATCAAAACCAAACAAACACCAGTGTAAAAAAGGCATTAGTCAAGCAGCTTGGCTCTAGCTTTATACAACAGTCTGTAGCTAGCCACCTCCTGTCAGAATCCTTGGTGTCCTCTGACAGCCAACATGGTACTATCTTTGGAACAGTCTCGAGTAACACTGTGCATATCTGTGCGTAAACTTAAAGAAAACAATCTTTTTTATTAAACTGTGTTGGTTTATAACCACATCATTACCTCTGGAGTCCCCCAAGGATCTATCCTTCATCACCTCCTATTTCTCATCTACATGTTGTTCCTTGGCGACATCATCCAAAAACACAGCGTCAGTTTCCACATGTGCGCTGACAACACCCAGCTCTACCTCACCACCACCTCTCTTGACCCCTCCGCTGTCTCTAAATTGTCAGACTGCTTGTTCGACATCCAGGACTGGATGAGCAGAAATTTCCACCAACTAAACATTGGGAAGATTGAAGCCATTGTCTTCGGTGCCCGCCACAAACTCCATCCCTAGCCAGCGACTCCCTCCCTCTCCCTGGTCACTGTCTGAGGCTTAACCAGACCGTTCGCAACCTTGGCATCCTATTTGGCCCTGAGATGAGCTTCCGACCCCATATCCGCTCAATCACAAAGACTGCCTATTTCCACCTCTGTAACATCGCCCGTCTCCGCCCTTGCCTCAGCTCATTTGCTGCTGAAACCTTCATCCGCTCCTTTGTTACCGCTAGACTCAGCTAACCCAGTGCTCTCCTGGCCGGCCTCCCACCTTGCACATTCCGTAAACTTGAACTCATCTAATGGGCCAGTAATTCCGGTCCCAACGCGTGAGTATGGACGGTGTACTCACGCGTGGGCCCGTTGGAAGTGCCGGATTCCAGCATGCACAGCGCATGCGCGGGAAACCGGCATTTCCTCTCCATTGAACTAAGGGGTTAAGAGGTCCAACGCGTGCGCGCAAGACTCTGCGTGCACGCGTTGAACTTCCTTCGTTTAGACAGGTTTGCGTGTGTGCAAGGGACTGAACTTTTTGGAAATGAAAAAAGGAGGCGTAAGCAGTGGATTCACAGAATTCACAGAATTCACAGAAACCCCACAGTGCAGATAGAGGCCATTTCGGCCCATCGAGCCTGCACCGACACATATCCCACCCAATCCCCGTAATCCCTGCACCAACACATATCCCACCCTATCCCTGTAACCCCACGTATTTAATCCCCCTAGCACTAAGGGTCAATTTTTATCATAGCCAATCAACCTAACCTGCACATCTTTGGACTGTGGGAGGAAACCGGAGCACCCGGAGGAAACCCACGCAAACACGGGGAGAATGTGCAAACTCCACACAGTCACCCGAGGCCGGATTCGAACCCGGGTCCCTGGCGCTGTGAGGCAACAGTGCTAACCACTATGCCACCGTGAAGGTAAGTGGTCTATTATTTAAAATTATTACATTTTTTCCACAGCTTCATTGTTTTTAAGGACTTTACAGTAAGGTAAGTTTATTTTTAGACCAGAATTCGTAAAAAAAAAAAAATTTCAAAAATTTAATTAATTGTTTTAAATAGTTTTTTAAAGTTATTTATAGTTTATTTAATTATTGGGATGTTTTTTTAAATTTTAATTAAAGTTAAACTAGTCTTTTGGGCGCCCGTACTTTTCATGAGTTTGACAGTCTTTACTATCAAACTCATGAATGAGTTTCCCCTCCCCTGATTGGCTGCAGAGTGCTCACCTGATCCCAGCCGGCACATCGCACTAACTACGCCGCTGGATCAGGTAAGCACATCGCGTCGACATTGGAACCGGGCCAGTGACAGGAAATGCAAGCAGGCCCGGGCTTCAGATGTCAGCGCGCAGGGTGAGTGCAGATCGGGGGCTTACACGCGCGGCAAGCACCCGATCCTAATTTCTGGCCCATTACTTTGCTGTCCCTATCCTAACTCTCTGAAATCTCTGAACTCATCCAGTGCCGGCCTCTTGTGTATCCCCAGTTTTAATCGCTCCACCATTGGCAGCCATGACTTCAGCTGCCAAGGCCAAACCCTCCTTAACTCTCTCCGCCTCTCTCTCCTCCTTTAAGACACTCCTTGAAACCTACCTCATTGACCAAGCTTTTGGTCACCTGTTTTAATATCCCTTATGTGGCTCAGTGTCAAATTTTGTTTGATAACGCTCCTGTGAAGTGCCTTGGAACACAGGAACAGGAGGAGGTCATTTAGCCCCTTGAGCCTCATTCAATGAGATCATGGCTGATCTGTGACCTAACTCCATATATCCACCTTTGGCCCATATCCCTTAACAAAAATCTATCACTCACAGATTTAAAGCTAACAATTGATCTAGCATCAATTACTGTTTGCGGAAGAGAGTTCCAAACTTCTACCACCCTTTGTTGTAGAAGTGTTTCCTAATTTCACTCTTGAAAGGTCTGGCTCTAATTTTTAGACTATGCCCCCTAGTTCTAGAATCACTAACAAGCGGAAATAGTTTCTCTCTATCTACCTTATCTGTTCCCCTTAATATCTTGAAAACTTTGATCAAGTCACCCCTTAACCTTCTATATTCCAGGGAATACAATCCTAATTTGTGTAATCCCTCCTCATAATTTAACCGTTGGAGTCCAGGTCTCATTCTGGTAAACCTACGCTGCACTCCCGCCAAGGCCAATATATCTTTCCTAAGGTGTGGTGCCCAGAACTGCTCACAGTACTCCAGGTGTGGTCTAACCAGGGTTTTGTACAGCTGTAGCGTAACTTCTACCCCCTTGTATTCTAGTCCTCTAGATATAAAGGCCAGCATTCAGTTAGCCTTTTTTATTATTCTCTGTACCTGTTCATGACATTTTAATGATCTATGTACCTGGACCCCTAAGTTTCTTTGGACCTCCACTGTTTCTAACTCTTCACCATTTAGAATGTACTCTGGTCTATCCTTTTTAGGTCCAACGTGGATGGCTCAAACTTGCCTACATTGAAACCCATTTGCCAGAGTTTTGGCCATTCACTTAAACTATTAATATCTCTTTGTAATTTTATGCTTCTATCTACACAGCTGACAATGCCACCTATCTTTGTGTCATTGGCAAACTTGGATATGTGGCTTTCTATCCCATCATCTAAGTCGTTAATAAATACTGTGAGTAGCTGAGGCCCCAACACAGATCCTTGCGGGACACCACTAGTCACATACTGCCAATTAGAATACCTACCCATTATCCCTACTCTCTGTCTCCTGCCACTCAGTCAATTTCCTAACCTGGTCAATAATTTGCCTTCAATTCCATGAGCTTCAATTTTAGTTAACAGTCTCTTATGAGGGACTTTATCAAATGCCTTCTGGAAGTCCAAATAAATAACATCCATAGACATTCCCCTGTCCAATACTTTAGACACGTCTTCAAAAAATTCAATCAGGTTTGTCAGGCATGACCTACCTTTCACAAATCCATGCTGGCTCACTCTGATCAACTGAAAATTCTCAAGGTGTTTAGTCAGCCTATCATTAATAGTTTCTAGTAATTTCCTGACAACAGATGTTAGGCTAACTGGTCTATAATTCCCTGGTTTCCCACTCTCAAATAACAAAGTGAAATGTGCAATTTTCCAATCTAAAGGAACGGTTCCTGAATCAAGAGAACTTTGGAAGCTTATAGTTAGGGTATCTGCAATGTTCTCACCTACTTCCTTTCAACCCTGGGATGGAAACCATCTGGGCCTGGGGATTTGTCACTCTTCAGTGTGTAGGGGGTGGTGTTTTGAGTCAGCTTTGCCTCTGACTGTTTTGAGCGGTTCGAATCGCTCCCACACCCTTTGTTTCTAGACTCTGGACTTAGGTACAGGCTGCGATACAAAATTAGAGTAGACAACTGGTTTGGTGCAAGAAAACTGTGTTTTATTAGATTCACAATAAAATTATAACATTGAAGAATTACACTTAGATCACTGGAGTAGTTACAGACATTCAAGAGTACACTTAATTAGGAATGGGGAACATACGGCACAACGAGGGAAAAATCACATTAATAATCCCCCTGCCCTTGTCCCACCCCCAATATCTAGCTAAATTGTGCTAAAAGCGGTCAGAGATCATGCTCACCAACAGGGGTTTCTTGACCGTTCGAATCCTGTCAGTTAAGCCGGTTGGGTTTTTGGGGTTCGCTCTTTGTGTCCTCTGGGGCCTGCCATCTCCACGTTTTACTAGTCTTAGAATCTGCGAAGGTTCTTCAGTTTGGTGGAGTCCACTGATGCAGTTTGGGCGTGGTTGTGGATTTGTCTGGTGAGTCCCCACTTTTCTCTGTCAGAAATAGGGAGAGTAAAGTCTTTGTTGGGTACCTTAGCTTGTAGAGTGGAAAACTTTGTGTTTTGTTCTTCCGGTGGTAGTCTGGTCATCGAGTTTTGTTGCGGTTGGGGTTCGGTTGGCGGTCTTCGGTGTCGGCTCGGTCATGGTGGCCTAGATCATTACCTGTGTAGTGGTAATGATCTGAAGGTATGGTTTACACGGCCCCTTTTGTTACCGCGGTGCTCCTGGTCGGTCCTCGTGTAGGGCTGCAGTTACGGCCTTGTTGTCTTCAGTCGAGCCTGCCCCACTGTGCCCCCTCGCCGTGATGTTGTGTGAGCCTTCCTGTTGGCTTCCGAATGAAGATGCACTTTTTCTTGGTTACGGGTGGGCCTACAGTTATACCATTTTTGAGTTTGTTAGCTGCGCGCCAAATCAGGGTTAGTTCTTTGTCCGATTTTTGGCGGGCTCCTTAAGGTGATTATAGCCATTCATCTCAATTGGTTTTTGGGCAGTTGTCTCGTTGCTAAATGGCTTTTAATGTCTTGGGTGTTTGTTATGCATAATGTTAATCAGTGTCTTCCTGGCTTGGTAGCTAATTTGAACAGCAAGCGATTATTTATGCAGAGTTTTGATGGGCTTTAGGTTTGTGCAAGATTAAGGGCTAGATTTTCAGTATAGACAGTTTTGGGGCGCTAAGCTTAGCGCCCGCCCGAAGTTATCGCCCGCCCCAAAGTAGCGCCCCGTTGCCGGAAATTCAGTGGCTTCGCCCTAAGAGGTTGGTGGAGCGCTAAAAGAGGCGTTCCACTAGTATCTTTAGGCGCTAAGCCGGCGGTGGAGAGCGCAACACCCGAGCTCGGGCGCAGCGCACGGCAGACACTCTGGTGCCAGTGAGCTCTTAAAGGGGAAGGGTGCATGTATTTTTTTCAAATGCAAAGTCTGGGGAGAAACGGGAGGAGGAGGAGGAGGAGGAGGAGGAGGAGGAGGAGGAGGAGGAGGAGGAGGAGGAGGAGGAGGAGGAGGAGGAGGAGGAGGAATGATTGGTGCCCGGAAACATAAATAGACCGTTCAGAACAACACACAGCTTCCTTCCACACAACACATGCAGAGTGCCTTTTGTACGAGTGCCCTTTAATTTGCGCTCCCCAGGGTGTGTTGCGTTCCATTTTACAAACGCTCTGGACGCCAGGCGCACAATGGGGCGGTCCGACTGAAGTTTGGATTCGGGGCGGCCAAAGGGCGTTGCACGAGGATGTGACGTCATTTTCTGCGCGCGCATCCGGGCGGCCGCTAAACTTTGCGCCGGCGCTAACGGGCAACTTAATTTGGGGCGGGGCGCAAACTGCGCTGCGCCCAGGCGCTACACGCATAGCGCCCGAAAATCACTTCTCTTAAGGCGCTAACTGCTGGCGCAAGCAACTGAAAATCTAGCCCTAGGTCTTTTCCTGGGTTGATTTGTTTAAAGGGAAGAATGCGTGTTCTGTCTCCACCAGTTGTCTGGTTCCGAAATAACAAATCAAAGCTATCTTACACAGGCCCAGGCATGTCAAGTTTTAAGCTTTTGAACTTGACATCCTGTCTGCAAGGTCCTACTTTAACCTTGCAGTTTTTGCTATAACGTCCAAAAGCCATTCCCTTCAGGGTTCCCTTATCGATAACTTGTCCTTCAGGGTCCCTTATTAATAACTTGGGAAATGTGGTAATTTTGAGAATCCTACACTCCCCCCTGTGATACTGAAACTCGCTTCAAGTATCATACTTACAAAGGTGAGCAAAATTCCCGACCCTCCATAGCCAATCTTCCCTGTAATTATCTATCTAAAATCCCATGACACATACATTCCCCATTCTTTAAAAATGTAGTGTACATAAGTATACATAGGCAAAATACAGTTATCTACACACATCCAAGCATGGAGGGGGTCCAACACCCCTATACCACTTGGTACACATACATCTTTATTAAAAATAACACGTCAAATTCTTTATTAAAAATAACAAAACACTCAAAAAAAACAACAATCTTTATTCAGAAACACAAAAATAAAAAGATTCAAACAGGTGTATCTCTCTCCACCTTAACATAATGCTTCTTCCAAGGCCTTTTGTTTCGGAATTCTAGAGTTTTGCCTTTTCCCTTGCACTGAGTGCACAACAGGTACAATACTATTCCCAGCTGGCAAACCACGAGGATGTGGGAAGCCATTCTAACCGATGAAGGGACCTCTATGTTTTCGAAAGTGTCCCACCAGGGTGGGACTGTGATACCTTGAATCTCTCCCTCTATCTCGTTTGTTTTCTGTTCTAAAGTGTAGAAATGCTTTTGTGATATCTCTACAGCTTTTAGTAACTTGGTAAGATGTTCCGGAAGAGGGGGGATTTCGTAGCCGAAATGTGCTACATATTTTTGCAGGTCGGTAAAATTTTCTGTTACAGCGAGTTGAACAGTGGAGGGTTCAGGAATGGGGACAATCCGTTCCTGGGCCACTTGAACTTCTGCCTCAGGTTTAAAGCAGAAACTGCTGTCACTTACCGAACACCAGTTATGCTGTCCAAGCTGGTAGTGGGGCACATCTGTGATGATACAATATGTCCCACCTCCTATATATGCTACCCGTGGGGGAACATGGTCTTGTGCAATTACCTCCATGGTACAGTTTATAGGTCTTGCACCAGCAGCCTTAAACCCGCACTGTGGTTTAGAATAGGCGTTCAAGTGCTGGGGACACCATATTATGTGTGCTCCCCGGCTCCGGCACCCCGAGAGGTCAGTACTTGTCATAGCGTGCTCCCACTTTATGACATAAGGTGGGACCGCTGTGAAACGGATATGTGCACCCCCTTGAATGATCCCAATGTTCTCCACCCTGTATACTGGTGCGGGTCGGGCTGTCCCACCCATGACCACCATCCTCACTACTATCCCCATGATAGTGTGATTGGAATGTCCACAATCCACTGGGACAGGGTAGGCCTCGGAAGCTAGCTGGAGTTGACACGGGCTCAATTAATTCTCAAATGGGTGCAGGGCTGCGAGGTGCTTGTTGCTGATCCAGGAGGGGACTAAACCTTGCTTTAAATCTTCCAGGTTACTCCGGCCTTCGCCTTGCAACCATGCCCCATACAGTACGCACACCTCGTTCTGTGCAGCCTGATCTGAAGCATTCCTGTCCGCTCATATAAAGGCATTTACAGTTTTTTGCATGCCTCTCCAGCTCAGCAATGATCTCTTTTAAATGGACCATCATAGCTTGGTCCTTGTGTAACTCTGAGCCTACTACTGTATTTTCATCCATTAAGATTTTTCGTAATTGTGTTTTTAAACCGTTTATCTGTATCTGCAATTCTATGTCATCCAGGCTGTTTATAACAGAGGATCCTGTATTATATGCAGTGAAAACATCATTCCAGGTTCCCCTTCTTTGTCTCCCTGCATTGCTAAAGTACTCAGTGTGTGTAGTGTACAGTTCTGTTTTGTCTACGTTGGCAAAATCGAACTCATAGAATTTCCTAAACATTTCTCTTAACAGTGCCTGGTATAGCTGTTCTGCCTCCATGATGTTTAGAATCACGGAAGCTACCACGTAGTGTACCCCCTGGTATAGCATCTTTTCGGATGGCACTAGTACCAGCCCATTCCCTGGTCATTTGGTGGTGGCAGGGCACCTCTCTATGTATGTCCTTGCTGTCTGGGTCGTGGGCAGAGGCTTTCGGGCGCATGCCACAAGTTCAGTGGCTTTAACTGGGGCTGGGGAGTGTGGGACTATGCAAGTGTATAGGTGGGAATCCCATTCCACCCCCTTCCGCTTATCTTGCTATGATGTGGAAAAGATGATGGATATGCCCGTGGGGCAGGCCCTTTGCGACCCCCACATGCAGACATAAATTCTCTGTTCCAACTCCCACCACTTATCCCAGCACACATTAGCTCCCCCTTGGGTCCCCGTGACCGTCCGGTAGGTGTAGTTCCCCAGTCGTTCCCAGTCAGCTGTACGGTCCCCCATGTCTCTGCTCAGCTTCCTGAGCCACCACCACCTTCCCAGGGGAATCTGTCCTCTGCAGGTCAGGCACACGCATTTCCCCTCAGTGACCCCAACCCGTGTGGCCACAACCTGTATGCTGGGGCAGTGGAGGGAGGCCTCCCTGTAGGTGAATCCAGTCTGGCTGGAGTACCGGGTGGAGTTAGATCCCAGCTACCCTGGCCATCTTCCCTCATGGGAATAGATGGCGAGCTCCTCCACGCCTCATTCGCCGCCCCCAGCAGTCACAACCAGTGCTCTCTCTCCTGACTATCCAAAAATGTGGGAGTCCTCCACGTCACCTCGCCTCCCAGTGCTCATTCCTATCAGGGCGAGTAGGAGTATGCCACCCTTCATTTCGAAATCCCTTCTGTAAGGAGACATAAGTGCATATAGCCAGGTCCCGAGAAAATTCTCTGGCTTGGGTAAAGCATTGTCGAGTCTTGCGACCTCGACTCAATACAAACACTCTTAAAACAATAATATTTAAACTACCAATCACCTTGTTTAAAATTAAACTAAAACACCCAAACTTAACAATCCCAAAATTACATTACAGAAGCTATGTACATCTGCTGCCTGTCTCCAAGCGGCCAGGCTAATCCCTGTTCGGGCTGCAGCACACTACTCCCTTCGGTGTGGCTACCCTGTCCTGTACTTTTGGTCCCTTGCAGCCTGCAGCTGCTGGCTGGGAACCTCTGTCCTCAGATCGATCCCTGACTTGAGAGGCTGCCCGTTTAAACTGGGGAGCCGGTGACCACGGTTTCTTTGGCCGTGGCATTAGTGGGGACCTTCTATGGACTTTGGCTGGTGGGGGTTTTCTGGCTGGTGGGTCTTTAACACGAGCCACTGCCCCCTCCTGTGCGGTCTGTGAACTTTCCACTACCGCTGGCTGGGGATATTTATCCTCAGGCTTTACCTCTCCTAAACCTGTGCTAGGGGCAGGCAACTCTACGCAGCCTGATGCTGCAGGCTGAGGGTCCTTGCCCTCACATCCCGCCTCTTCTAAACCTGGGTCAGCAGCAGGTAACTCTCTGCAGCCTAATGCTGCAGGCTGAGGGTCTCCGCCACCAGGTCCCACCTCGTCTAAGTCCCAGATGAATGGGGGAGTGTCCCAAACGGTGGGTGGGATGGCCCTTTCCTTAAAACAAGCCACTGCACCTGCCTGTGCAGTCTGTGAGTTTGCTCCTGCTGTAGACTGAGGATTTCGATCCTCAGATCTTGCCTTAACTGGCTGTTCCCTTCTTTCGGGCTTAAACAATTTACATTGATTAATGTGGAACCATTTGATGCACCGAGGCATCTTTATGGCATATACCATGGGGCTTGCCTTGTCTACAATACTATAGGGTCCCATGTATAACGGTTCTAGACTTCCTACCCGAGCAAAATTCCTAACCATAACCTGATCCCCTATCTCCCACTCGTGTGTTCGGGGTTCTAACAGCAATCGGTTACTCCGATGCTGCTTTCCCATGTTCCCAGCCACCTGCCCGTGGACCCGTTTAAGGTGCTCAAATAGGTTCCTGGCGAAACTGTCCCGGTTCAACTCCCTGAGCTGACCTTCTGTGAGCACCAGGGCTAGTACATGGGTGGGGGTCCGCGTAACTCTGCCAGTCATCAGCTCATGTGGGGAATATCCCGTGCTTTTTGACTGGCTGGCTCGGATCCCCATCAGGACCAATAGTAGGATCTCCACCCACTTTCTAGGTGAGTCTACCATCTCTTTCCTCAGCCTTTCTTTCAAGGTCCTGTTCATCTTCTCCACATCCCTGAGGACTGTGGGTTGTCTGCACCGTGCCATTTCCCCTCAATGCCGAGTACCATAAGGGTATTCTGCATGACCTGCCCGGTAAAATGACTCCCTTGGTTGGACTCCACATACTGTGGTAGCCCCCATCACGAGAACACCTCCCTGACCAGGATTTTGGCTGTACCCAGAGCTGTGGCTGTTCAGCAGGGTAAGGCTTCTACCCACTTTGTGAACACGTCCACCAGGACTAGGCAGTACTTATAGCCTCCCTGGGCGGTGGGCACGGGCCCGATGTAGTCGACCTGGATTGACTGCCATGGTCCCTCTACCCTCCTGATGCGTCCCATAGGTACCTTCCTTTTGTGGTGGTCAGGGTTGTTAGCAGCACACACCAGACAGCTGGCACAGAACTCGCGGACATCTTCCCTGAGTCCTGGCCACCATCCCGCCTGTTCCACCTGCTGCCAGGTGGTCTCAGGCCTGGGATGCCTCGCTCCTCGACCCTCATGGGCCAGTTGAAGGAATTCCCTCCGGTGCTGCTGTGGTACTACCCATTGCTCTCCCCTAAACAGCATGCCTTCTTTCACAGAGAAGGCTGCTGTGCCGTAAGGGCCCTCTACCCTTTTCCCTCAACCATTGCATTGAGGGCTGCCTTGATGACGGGGTCTTGGGTTTGGACCATCTTAAGGTCCGGGGTTAAAGCTACCCCTGCACTCCCTTGTGTCCCATTCCTACCCCTGACTGCTGCTATATGACTGGACCCTTATGGGTCCCAGAAAGTGCCTGTACGGGCACCCTCCTTAGCTAGCACGTCGGCCTGCTGGTTGCCCTTACTACGGGGTTCTGTGGAGGAATGGGCTTTCACCTTATGGATGAAAACCTCCCCTTCCTCCCCCACTGCTGCTAAGATTTTCTCCAGCAGGGGTTTCACTGTGAGGGGTCTGCCATCAGCGGAGGTGTATCCGCGGTGGGACCAGATGGCCAGGTACTCCGTACACGAATTGCATGTGAACATGCTGTCCGAGCAAATTGTGTATGGGGTGGGGAAGATTTTGGGGTGTGTAACAACGTACACTATTGCGGACAGTTCAGCCTGCTGGGCGCTCATGGTGCTGGGGAGCTTAATTGCCAGGGCAACGTTTGCCACTGGGTCATAAACTCGACATCCTGTGAGTCGCTCACCAGCAGATACTGTGCTAGAGCCGTCCATGTAGATTTCGCGGCCTGTGGGGTGTATCCCAGCCCGCAAACCTATGTCTACTTCCCAAACCCCTTCTATGGAACACCGGTGTTATGTTCATTAATAACTAGACATACTTATTATGAACACAGCTAGCTTCTAGCTAGTCATTTATTCAGTACACATTCTCTAGGTACAGCATCTGTAGAGATTCAGCATGTGTGCTTCTGTGTGTAGGCAGCCATCTTGACTACTGCCTTCTGGGTAGCCTAGTGCATCGTGGGTAGTGTAGTCTTAAACACATACAACTAAATATACAGCTCTATACAGCTCTATGGCTCCATCTAGTGTACCACTCCAGAATGACATGTTATTGATCATTACACCCTCCTTTCTTTGAGGTTCACAAAGTCAATATCAATCAACTTTCAAGAAAAACGATAAAGATGATATCAGTAACACTTTTGCTAGTGCTCTATAAACATAAACATTTTCAAAGCTTTACTTTATACTCAAAGATTGTCTATCAGGCTTTTTTACTTCATGTGCAGATCTTCTTAACACAGGTAAGTCTGATGTGTTTTCATGAGATTGTTCTAGTGGTGAATGACAAGATTCAGTTGCGGCATTGTCATCGATTTGCTCTTGGATAGTTTCTTGTGTTTTTAGGAGGGAACGGCGGTTCCTCCTGAGAACCTGTCCTTCCTCAGTTCTAACAGTGTATGACCTTGGTCCTACTTCCTCAAGAACTGTAGCTTTCCTGTTCCATGCATCTGGATCCTCAATCCTGACAACATCATCCCTTGTCAATGGTTTCAGAGTTTTGGATGACTTGTCATAGTATGATTTCTGTTTCAGCTTTAACAGTTGAAGTCTCTGTCTCAGTTCCCTACTTTGCTGTTCTTTTGCACAGCAGGGTAGTGTGGTGCACAACTTGCGACCCATTAGTAGTTCAGCAGGTGAAGAACCACAGCCTAAGGTGAGGCTCGGTAGCTCAGCAGGGCGAGATAAGGATCAGACTTGCTTTCTGTCGCTTTCTTCAGTAGCTGCTTGAGAACTTGAACACCTTTCTCTGCCTTACCATTTGACTGAGCATACAGAGGACTGGATGTGATGTGATGAAAGTCATACTGTGCTGCAAACTGTTGCCAATCCTTACAGTTGAAGCACGGACCATTGTCGCTAATGGCAATCCTGGGAATTCCATGTCTGGCGAAGGTGGATTTCACATGCATTATGACACTGCTTGCTGTGGTGCTTGAGAGCAGTGCCATCTCAGGATAGTTAGAATAGTAGTCAATCACTATTAGATATTCTTTACCATTCAAATGAAAGAGTTCCATACCAACCTTTTGCCATGGTGCTGTTGGTAAGTCAGCTACTATCATTGGTTCCTTTGTTTGTTTGTTTTGGTGTTTCTGACATGTCTCACATTTGCCTATCATGTTCTCAATGTCCTTATTTATGTCAGGCCAATAAACAGTGTCTCTTGCTCTCCTTTTGCATTTTTCAATTCCGAGGTGTCCCTCATGAATCCTTTTGAGCATGTCTTGACGTAGAGCCTGTGGAATGACTATTCTGTTCTGTTTTAGTAATAGTCCACTTGCGACACTCAATTCTGACCTTATGTGAAAGTATTTTGGACAGGAACCTTTTGGCCAATCATGATGAATGTTTTCTATTACTGTTTGTAACACTGTATCTTTTACTGTTTCTTCTGCTATTTGCTTTGATTTTGTGTCTGACAGGGGCAGCGCAGCAGTGACCATACTCACATGAACATCCACGTCTTCTTCAGTAGAGCTCACATGACTCATTGTGGGTGCTCGGGATAGTGCATCTGCTAACACTATGGCCTAGAAATTGGGTATAGCCCCGCTTGAGGCGTTACAAATGGCGCTGCGCAAAGTTTATAGCCAGACGAAACTTATCGCCGCCTGGCACGATATTGGGTTGCATCGCCCCCAAAGGGGATTGAGGCGTGAATTCAGACATTGCACGGGCCTCCTAAGGCGCAAAACTTCCGGCGCTACCCAATATCGGTGCGGACGGGCGCAGCGCAGGTGATCTCAATTACCGATAACCACGAGACTTCCAGGCACCAGCCAGCTCTTAAAGGGGTTGGTCAGTCAGCCTCAGCTTCCACACTCATCGCCCTGTAGGCCTCAGAATCGGTGCTCGCCCTTCTCTGGCGCAAAAAACTTGGTCAAGATGGAGAAAGTGAGACAGAGAGCAGAGCGCTTCAGCACTGAGGCTCTGGAGCAGTTGGTGTCTGCAGTGGAGCGCCGTCGAGATGTTCTCTATCCTGACAATGGCAGGAGGCCGAATCAAAAGGAGTACCGCCGAGCTTGGAGGGATGTTTGTCAGAGGGTCAACTCCAGCAGCATGGCGACCAGGAGCCCTGTTCAGTGCAGGAAGAAATTCAACGACCTCACTCGGGTCATTAGGGTGAGTGTTGTTTATGCAAACTTCTGATTCCCTCCATCTGCACCGGACTTCGTGCACCCTGTAGCCATGATGCCCCAATGGCCATCTGTCAGCAAGCACCCATGGCCCTTTCTGGGCAAACACATGCACATTTGACTCAAGGCATCATGTTAGGGCTCTTGCACCATGGGGGGAATGAGATGATCACTCAAGGCATCGTGTAAGGGCTCTTACACCATGGGGGGCATGAGATGATCACTCAGGGCATCATGTAACAGAACTTCCCCTTCTTTCCCCTGCAGTCCAAGCTGGCGATGATCCGCAAGGACCAGCTTCGAACCGGTGGCGGACCTCCACAAGTGGTCACCCTCACGGATCTCGAGGAGAGAGTGCACCAGATTCTTGGAGGATGTCTGAGTGGTCCTGTTACCACTGCAGCTGCCGACCCCATTGTCGACAGTGAGGGTAAGGCTCTCACCTTTTTCAGCTTTCTCCTTCCACTTGGTCCCCCCGCCAGCATGCTTTCTCAGTGTGCAGCCATGTCAGAGCCTTGCCGCAATCTGGCATGCCTTGCCACCAACCTGTCCTTTTGCTAAAGCCACTCTTCGACCTCCCTGCTTTCAGATGCTGCATCACCAACTTGGGATCTGCGCCCTGAAGCTGCCAGTGCCAGTGCCTCTGGAGGCGAGGATCAGGAGGAAGCCGGAGCACCCGTTCCAGCCTCAGGGGAGCCTACACATCTGCAGACTGGGGATAGTAGTTCCCTGGAGGGGAGGGGGGGGGCTCTGATGATGAGACAGTTGCCGGAACAAGCGGCCTGCAGCAACGCGAGGGGGGTAGGCAAGTTCGGCCACCGGCTCCCCGGAGGGCAAGGCAGGGAGCGATGACTGCTGCACAGAGTGCAGAGGAGGTGCGTAGCCTGGTTGAAATGAGCACGCAGGCCCAGCTCAGGCACACTGAGCTGATGGCTGTAGTGGGGAGGATGCCTCCGTCGATAGAAACACTGGCAAAGAGTGTGCTGGACTTTGGAGCAGCAATGGAGAGGACTGTCCAGGGCTTCGGGGCAGCAATGGAGAGGACTGTCCAGGGCTTCGAGCCTGCTATGGAAAGGACTGTTCAGAGCTTTGGACAATCCCTGGAGAGGTCTGTCCAGGGCTTGTCTGAGGCAGTGGAACGGACTGCTCCAGCCTTGTCCGAAGCAATGGAAAGAACTGTCCAGGGCTTCTCCGAAGCACTGGCACCTGCCACACAGGTCCTCACTGCTGCCACGCAGTCACTTGCTGGCCTCGTCCACACCCAGATTGAGGCAACGCGAACTCTCGCTGCAGCCACCCTATCTGCATCAGCTAGGATCACCCCGGGCCCTTCCAGTACCACACGAGGCCAGGAATCAGTGGAGCAGTCGATTGTGGCGGATGAGCCGAACCGGTCCCCTCAGAGCGCCAGTGTGTCGTCCGACCATGGTGCAGGTGTCCTCTCTCGGCAGATGACCATTGCTCATGCCACCGCTGGTACGTCTGCAGTGCAGCTGCCACCACCTGCAGGGCACACTGCTTCCAGCCATGCCCAGATCAAGCAGCCAGCCTCGGCACCCTCCAAGACCAGAGGTCATCCAGGCCGTCCCTCAGGGGCTTCTGCGCTTCCACACAGTCAGCAGGCGTCCCCCAGCCTTGACCCCGCCACTGGGGTTCAATTATGCAGGAGCAGCAGGGAGGGAAGGGGCCGACCGCAAAAGAGAAGTCGTTCTCCATCAAGGGGCCAGCAGTAGAGGGAGGTGCTGAGACATTTCTTTGGCCAAATTCAAGGACTCCCTCACCTGTTGTGATTGTTGGAAATGGTTTGTTTAGTTTTGCGGCTTTGCCGAAGAGTTAACTGTTATTTTGTTAGTTATGGTTTCTGTTGTTATGCTGGAAGGAAGGACTTTTTTGACAATAAAGAAAAGTTTTAATTTGCAATGGTACATGTTATTATTTACAGTCATGCTGGCCTTCAGAGGCTTTGAAAGATCCGAAGTGCGCAGGACGAATGACACCCATCATTCCGTCAGAAGGGCCTCGAACCGAGTCCTAATGAGCCTCTGATGGATGGCCCTTCCACTTTCAGGAGCCCTCCCACCTTCCTCCCCCTCCTCCTCCTCCTCCTCGTCCGCATGCTCCTCCTCCTCCTCCTCGTCCGCCTGCTCGTCCTCCTCCTCCTCCTCCTCGTCCGCCTGCACTGCTGGACCTTGAGGGACAGCTGGCATTGGCTGGGTGCGTCGAATGGCCAAGTTGTGGAGCATGCAGCAGACGACGACGATGTGACCCACTTGCTCCGGCAAGTACTGCAGGGCTCCCCCCGAATGGTCTAGACAGTGGAAACGCTGTTTGAGCACACCAATAGTGTGCTCCACAATGTTCCTGGTCACCTGATGGCTGCTGTTGTACAGCTCTTCTGCTGGGGTGGCGGCCAAACAGAGTGGTGTCATGAGCCATGGGCAGAGAGGATAGCCTTTGTCCCCAAGAAGCCAGCCTCGTGGGTGAGCCGGCCACTCAAAAAGGTCACAAACTGAGGTCTGCCGCAGGATGAACGCATCGTGGCTGCTCCCTGGGAATTGGGCGTTGACTGCCATGATCATTTGGCAGTGGTCACAGACCAGCTGCACATTGAGGGAGTGGAACCCCTTGCGGTTGCGCAAGTCCTCAGGATTCAGTAATGGCACCTGCAAAGCCACGTGTGTGCAATCAATCGCCCCCTGCACCATGGGGAAGTCCGCAATAGCAGCGAAGCCCTGCGCGCGCTCCGCCTGCTTCTCCAGGGTCAGAGGGAAGGTGATGAATTGACGCCTTCTTCTATAAAGGGCAGCTGTCACTTGCCGGATGCAACAATGCACTGCAAACTGAGAGATATTTGCAATGTCCCCAGTGGCTGACTGAAAGGATCCGCTGGCATAGAAATTGAGGGCAACAGTCACTTTGACGGCCACCGACAGAGAGGTCCTGCACCGTAGACGCGGCTGCAGATCCTCAGCAAGCAGGTGGCACAGCTCAGTTACAACCTCCTTACCGAATCGGAGCCTTCAAACACACTGCTCCTCCGACATGGCAAAGTATGACACCTGCTGCCTGAATACCCTCGCAGCGTACCCTCTGATTGGCCGAACTCCATTGCCCCTCCTACTTCTGGCCAATCCCGGCCCTCTCTCCCGCCGTCTCTGTGCCCCTTCAAAGTGTCCGGCAATGAGGACGTGGCCCTCCAAAGCAGCTCCCATTCCGATGCCAGTCGGGCAAAACGCTGTTAGGTGTAGCGCTCCAACTGCTCCGGACAGGTCTGAAGGTCCCAAGTATTCTGAGGCTAAATCCAAAAAAATCTGCTCAACAGTAGCTCACCAACTCTCTCCAGCAATGATCACAATGAACAGGCCAAGTGGCTGCAGCTTTTATACTAGAGCTGTCCCTTTTAAATAGCGCCCCCCGACTCCGAGAAGGGCCTGGTAACGTTCCATCGAACTGTCACTAATAGCGCTAGGCGGAAAGGTTCCGGGCGCCACCGAATAGCCGGTCAGGGGCGCATAAAAGGCATTGCACACTGAAATGACGTCATGATCTGCCTGCGCATGCAGGCGCGCGCTAACAATTAGCGCAGGCGTTAAATGTATAGTCAATATGGGAGGTGTCGCTATCTTCATTGCGCCCGCCCGAACATTGGGTAACGCCCCACATTTCGGAATCATTAGGCGCTAATCGCCGGCACTAACAACCGAATTTCTAGGCCTATGTATTTGCCTGGTGTGTAGATCAGTTCAAAGTCATATCTTTGCAGCTTCATCATGAGTCGTTGAATCCTTGGAGACATCTCATTCAGATTTTTTTTTATGGTGGCAACCAGTGGGCTGTGGTCTGTCTCAACTGTGAAGGTGGGAAGTCCATATATGTAGCCATGAACCTTTTCTAGTCCTACTACCAAACCTAGACATTCCTTTTCAATCTGGGCGTATCGACACTCAGTATCAGTCATAGACCTGGAGGCATAGGCAACAGGCCTCCAATCTTCACCCTCTGCTTGTAGCCTAGGCCATCTTTTGATGCATCTGTTGACACTTTGATTCTCTTTGTTGGGTCAAAGAAAGTGAGTACAGGTGTGGTTGTCAGCACTGTTTTGAGGTTCATACACTCTTGTTCATGTCTTTCTGTCCATGCAAACTCTTTTGTTTTATGTAGCAGGTCTCGCAGACAGGTTGTCTTGGCTGACAAGTTAGGAATGAACTTTCCAATGAAGTTTATCATCCCCATGATGCGTAGCACTCCTTTTTTGTCAGTGGGTCAGGGCATGTTGAGTATGGCGTTTACTTTTTCCATATCTGGCTCTATTCCTTTACCAGATAGATTATGTCCTAGGAAAGTGATTTCCTGGACGCCAAACTGACACTTGGCTTTGTTGAGCTTCAGTCCATTCTGGCGTATGCTCTGTAGCACTTCAGTCAGTCTCTCATTGTGTTCTTTCAGTGTGGAGCCCCAGATGATGATGTCATCAACATAGACCCGAACTCCTTCCAGACCTTCAATTATGTGTTCCATCGCTCTATGAAAGATTTCAGATGCAGATATTATCCCGAAAGGCATTCTGAGGAAACAATACCTGCCAAATGGTGTGTTGAAGGTACAGTATTTGGTGCTCTCTTCATCCAGTTTTAGTTGCCAAAATCCTTGTGAGGCATCGAGCTTTGTAAAGTATCTGGCACCTGACATTTCACTGGTGATTTCTTCTCGCTTGGGAATCTGGTAGTGTTCACGTTTTATGTTTGCATTTAAGTCCTTTGGATCCATGCATATTCTTAGATCATTGTTCTTTTTCTTCACACATACCATAGAGTTAACCCAGTCTGTTGGCTCTTCGACTTTCCTGATGACTCCTAGTGTGGTCATTCTGTCCAGTTCATTCATGAGCCGGTGACGCAGGGGTGCTGGAACTCTTCGTGGGGCATGTACCACTGGCTGAGCATTCTCTTTTAGCAGGATTTTGTATGTGAATGGTAGAATTCCAAATCCTTTGAACACATCCTGGAAATTATGTACTGCAGAATCCACTGAGTCATCTGGTCTGTTTATGGCACAGTTTATACGGTATACTCTCTTGACCAGTTCTAAGTCTTCACAAGCTTTGTCACCCAGTAGTGAATCAAGTCCTTCAGCCACAACAGATAACATGAGATGATGCACTTTGTCGTTGACTTTCACTTTAAGTGGGCATACACCCAAGCTATCTATTTTCTGTCCATTATAGTTTTTCAGTAGTACTGACTTTTTCTGTATTTTGGGCTTTTCTTTCATGTTTTTAATGTCACTCATACTGATTAAGTTTGCTTTTGCCCCAGTGTCTAGTTTCAATGTAACTAATGCTCCATTTACCTGCAGTGGGATCATCCATTTGTCCTCTTTTACTGCATTAACATTATGTTCAGCATTGTCCATATCTGAGGGCTGCACATTTTCTGTATCATTTTTGACATTGTCACATGACACCATTCATACAAAAAATGTCTCACTTAAATCAGTGCCCTCAATCATATTGACTTGTTGCCCTTTCTTTGTTGTTACTTTTGAAAAGCATTGTTTGGCAAAGTGATTCTTTCCATGACAGTTTGTGCACATTTAACACCTCCTGACTCCTCCAATTTCCATTTGTGCACTCTCCCTTTAAATAGAGCTGAGATTGCGTCACGTTGGTGTGCATCACGCCCTCTGTGCAGCTTAGAGGCAAGAAATGCAGAAGCCTCAAATCAAGCAGGTTTCGCCCACACAATTCCAGCACCCATTCAGAAGCCGCCTTCACATTAATATCAGGTCCTAAATCACAGAATCACAGAAGGAGGCCATTCGGCCCATCGAGTCTGTGCCGGCTCTTTCGAAGAGCAATCCAGTCAGTCCCACGCCCCTGCTCTTTCCTCATATCCTGCAATTTTTTCTCCTTCAAGTATTTATCCAATTCCCTTTTGAAGGCTACTATTGAATCTGTATCCACCACCCTATCAGGCGATCCACTCCAAATCCTAACCACTCATTGCATTAAAAAGTTTTTCCTCATGTTGCCTCTGGTTCTTTTCACCTTAAATCTGTGTCCTCTGGTTATCGACCCTTCAACCATTGGAAACAGTTTCTCTTTATTTACTCTATCTAAACCTTTCATGATTTTAAACACCTCTATCAAATCTCCTCTTAGCCTTCTCTACTCCAAGGAGAACAACCCCAGCTTCTCCAGTCTACCCACGTAACTGTAATCCCTCATCCCTGGAACCATTCTAGAAAATCTATTCTGCACCCTCTCCAAAACCTTCACATTCTTCCTAAAGTGTGGTGCCCAGAATTGGACACAATACTCCAGCTAGGGTCAAACTAGTGTTTTATAAAGATTTAGCATAACTTCCTGGCTTTTGTACTCTATGGCTCTATTTATAAAGCCCAAGATCCCATATGCTTTATTAACTGCTTTGTTAACCTGTGCTGCCACCTTCAAAGATTTGTGCACAAGCACCCCATGTCTCTCTCTTCTTGCACCCTCTTTAAAATTGTACCATTTAGTGTGTATTGTCTCTCCTCATTCTTCCTACCAAAATGTATTACCTCACACTTCTCTGCATTGAAATTCATCTGCCATGTTTTTGCCCATTCCAGCAGCCTGTCTATGTCTTGAAGTCTATTACTATCTTCCTCACTGTTCACTACAATTCCACATTTCGTGTCATCTGCAAATTTTGAAATTGCGCCCTGTACCCCCAGGTCCATGTCATTAATGTATAGCAAAAACAGCAGTGGTCCTAGTACTGAACCCTGGGGAACTTCACTGTATACCTTCCTCCAGTCCGAAAAACAACCATTCACCACAACGCTCTGTTTTTCTATCCCTTAGCCAGTGTTGTATCCATGCTGCTCTGTCCCTTTTATCCCATGGGCTTCAATTTTGCTAACAAGCCTAGTACGTGGCATTTTATCAAACGCCTTTTGAAAGTCCATATACACAACATCAACTGCACTGCCCTCATCCACCCACTCTGTTACCTCATCAAAAAACTCAATCAAGTTAGTCAAATACAATTTGTCCTCAACAAATCCGAGCTGGCCCTTCTTTATCAGTCCATGCTTCTCCAAGTGGCAAGTGGCTGTTAATTTTCTCCTGGATTCGTATTTCTAAAAGCTTCCCCACCACTGACGTTAAACTGACTGGCCGGTAATGGCCAGGTTTACCCTGTTCCCCTCTGTCCACTTTGATTGCATTGTAGTGAAAGTTCTAGAATGATCAGGAAGTCAATAAATCACATTTGGTCCACGTGCAGCAGAATGTATGTTACACATTTGTGACTCATTATCAAACAAAGTGGGAGACATTAAAATTAACTTCAAAAAGCATCTTATCGCCCACAAAGTTTATCGAAATGAAAAATTGCAGCTTGGTAGCATCCATCCCCAGATAGAAAGTCTAATTGGTTTTAGTCACTGGGTGCTGATCCATTACAGCTGTGGTTAATTCACTGTGGGAATCACAAGACTGCAGTAAGTCTGCGAGAGATAAGATTAACACCAGAAAGATCTCTCCTGCTGCAAGTGTTAGCAGATGGGCCAATTTTTAAGTTACTTGTTTGAATTTTCCTATTTAAAAAAAATCAACGTCTCCACAGTGTTAATTTTTGGGAGGGTGCAATGTTTAAATACCAGGTACAAAATTCAATTTCAAAATTGCACCGTGTTTCAAAAACGTGAAGGTGGCGGAGTGCAGCAAGGTAGTAAATAAGATTTCCACACGCTTTATCAGGGACTTCACGCCCGCTGTTGCTTGCACCATTTCGCGTAGGTCGGACAGTGAACAGCAATCAGAGAGGGGTCGAGTACCGGCCCAAGGGCACCAGGGGATCACCTTTACTCTGCTGGCTAACTGCTGCTCGCTGTAGCTTTCTCAAAGCACCGAGCGACTCAAAGCACCTCAATCTGTATTCTGTCAGCAGCCCAATGTGTTTATTCCACACCAAATAATCCGCAATCTATTATACTTTACTTTTGTACTGGAAAAATCATTGACTTCACAGCTAGCCAGTGTTAGCTGATGAAAATTAATGCAAGAAGCAGGCACTGCGCTGGGCGTTCTGAGGTAATCATATGGAGAGAACCTGTCATACATTTTTATGGCTCATCTGCTGCTGCTGTTGACAAATATGCTAAACACAAGATGGAGCGGTATTCTGTAATAAATATTCATGCTCTCGCAGCACATTATTTTCTGTGTATTCTGTGCAGTATTACATTTCAATAGCGCTACATGTCTTCAGGCACCCTTACATAACGGAGCAGGCCTGGTGACTGACAGATTTGCTTGGAGTCATTTATCTTCTTGGCTTAATCCATTGTCTGCAAACACGTATTGCAAGAAAAACTTGACTGCAAACTGGGGAATACACAGAGTCAAAGCACAGAAGTGAATTAAAATGCAAGTATCGCAGAATGCGCTGGTCCCGTTCGGTTCTCATTTGAAACAGTGCCAAGAATGCTCTAGTGCAATGGTTATCTTGCTGGATCAGTGACTCAGAAGCCTAGACTAACAATCCAGGCAACATGAGTTCAAATTTCACCACGGTAGTTTGAGAAAGTCAGTTCAGTTTTTAAAAAACTTGAAATAAAAATATCAGTGAAAGTGACCATGAAGCTGTCGATTGTTGTAAAAACCCAACTGGTTCACTAATGTTCCTTTAAGGAAGGAAACCTGCTGTTCTTGGCCAGACTGGCCTATATGTGACTCCAAATCCACACCGACGGGACTGACTCTTAAAAGCCCCCTGAAATTATATCCAACTGCTAGCAGTTCAAGAAGAAGGCCCACCATCATCTTCTCAAGGGCAACAAGGAATGAGCAATGAATGCCAGCCTTGCCAGTGATACACGCGTCTCGAGAATGAATTTTTATAAACCCAATCAGATCACTTTCCCAGAGCCCAGAACTTCTTGTCCATTTGTTTTTAACATAGTTTAACAACAACGACAACAACTTGCATTTATATAGCCTTTAATATAGTAAAACGTCCCAAGGCGCTTCACAGGAATGTAATCAGACAAAAATTAACACTGAGTCAAAGAAGAAGACATTAGGACAGGTGACCAAAAGCTTGGTCAAAGGGGTAGGTTTTAAGGAGCGTCTTAAATGAGGGGAGAGATGTAAAGAGGTGGAGAGGTTTAGGGAGGGAATTTTAGAGCTAAGGCTTAGGCAGCTAAAGGCACGGCCTCCAGTGGTGAGGCAAAGGAAGTCAGGAATGCACAAGAGGCCAGAATTGGAGGAACGCAGAGATCTGAGAGGGTTGTAGGCCTGGATGAGATTACAGAGATAGGGAGGGGCGAGGCCATGGAGGGATCTGAGAATTTTAAAATTGAGGCGTTGGTGGACCGGGAGCCAGTGTAGGTCAGAGCACAGAGGACACACCACCTTCATTTGGGCATAGAGCACTGAAGTGGATTTTTAGTGAAGGGTAACATAGGTGCCCTTCAGGACTTAAGGGGTTAACAGTGCAGCTTGCACACAGGATGACAGTGGAGACAGAGGCATCAGCCATGAACTAGGGAAGTAAAATCACGTAGGGAACAACAGATGAGATCATAAAGATCATGTGACAATCAGCAATTGTGCATGCGGGCTTCAAGCCAATTAAAGCAATGTAACGAATTGTGCATGTGGGCTTTAATCCAATTAGAACAATGTCATGAGCTGTGCAGGAGGTATCCATGGCTTTTGTACACTTAAATATTAGAAAATGAAGTCAATCGAGGAGACAGCCAGGAACGAGCTAAGGAGCTCTAGCTGTACTCCCTGATCAGCATTTAGATACTGCCGCGGACTGTTTGTATTGTACTGTTGAATAGTTTTGTGTTTTAACTAAACTGCTTGGCTCTTTACCATTTACAGACTAGTGTGCGGATTTAATTAATTTTATTTCGCCACAACATTTGGCGTAGTCGGCAGGATACGTCGGAACGTAGATGGACAGTGGCCAAGAGGACACAAGGGGGTGAGTAGATTTGGGACACCACCCAGAAAAATGACATGATCCAGGCGGTCACCCGTCTGTCTGTGGAATGAGTATCCGAATCGTGATGAGTCTGTAAAGTGGTAAAAGGACAGACGCGTTTGGACGTGTCGTGAGTATAATCTTGATATATTACGCGTAAACATTAGATAAAGTATTGGAAGGGACATTGTCATTGCGATAAAAGCCGGTCAGCCTGAAAGGTAAATGCACGAGTGTTGACATCAAGTCTTTTACTACGTATATTTTTGTGTAAATACATTTTGGGATAGGATTTAAGTCGCGTGGAGAGGCCGAATGGACATAAACTCAAGTAGAAGTTGTATGTAAAGCCGGGGAAGGTCAGACCACAAAATGGCGTCGGGGAAAGTATTAAACTGGGGTGAAGAAGGAACCCTTACTAGATTCTATGCAGACAACCAGAAGGGCTTAATCGACTAAATGTTAAGAGACGGATGGGATCCAAGTCAGGACCCCGTCATTCAAAATACTTGGTGGCAAAAAGAGAAAACTAAACGTACCCAAAACGCTGGTGTAATAATAGTACGACAGCTTTTACAATGTGCCCTTAAACTGAAACAAAAAATTGAGGAATTAAAAGCAGCCAGAGCAGAAATAAAAAAAACTGAGAGAAATTCAGGAGAGTCAGAGTGAAAGGTGACTCTTTGGCCCCTGATCATGTACACCTACCGCTCCACCACCTCCTCTGTATAATAAAACAGAGGAAGGAGAAGATGATGGTGATAGTGAGGAGGGAGAAGGCCTCGCCATTGCACCTTTGACGGTGACACAAGGAGCACAGGCAGCAAATAACAAACATACATATAAGGCATTCAGTCCCCTAGAAAAACAGGACATCTTGAAATCTCTGGGCACCCTGAAGCCCCGGAGTAAAAATATTGAATTTTGAAAACTTTGCAGGAAATGTATCAGCTCCTCCAGGCCCTCAAGGACCTGGCACGGGACTGAAAGCCAGCGACCCCCATTCAGAGCGAAGGTGGCCAGTGGATCCACATTACAGCATTGTCAGGGGGTCGGCAATATGACATGTTAGTGGATACAGGCGCCTCGGTCTCAATGACAGATATCCCCCTACGCAGAACTAAGTGGACAGTTTTGATCACCGGGGTTGGGGGATCTGCCACAAGAACGCATTTAAGTGAAGTAAAAATATTAGAGGTGGCAGGGATTCTAACCCCTGCACAATTTTATGTTTCTCCCAATATTAGGAATCGACATTCTCGAAAAATTGGGAGCGTTAATCGATCCACAGGGCTTGGTGGAGGGGACAAACCAAAGATAAAGAGGGAAAAGGGGGAATGGTAATCTTAGCTTGTTACCAGAAACAATGTAAGGAATTGAAACAGAAGGGAGAGATAAAGAAGGAAAAATATCTAATTTGCAGGCTAACCAATTTGAAAACTCAGCAAAGGAGGGGAAAAATAACAGAGATTTGGAAAGCCAGGAAAAGCTGCTGAGTCACCGATTTAAAAAGAAAAAAAGATAAACTTAAAGCTTTACCAACATGGACGTTATTAACATCTGTGCCGAGACAAATAAAACACAAGATTTGCTGAGTGAAAGGAACCTTAAAAATATGCTGGAATTTCAGTTTGTATGAGAATGTGTGTTAAATTGTGAAACTTTTCCTGACTATGAATGTTTAAGAAGTTACAGTATTTCTTTTGTCTGAAAGTCTGTCTTTAAAAGAAAGATTCTGCCATGTTTGTTTTAGCTCCACCCACTTCTATGTGTTAAAAAAAGCATTTAACCCTTTTGTCTTGTCTTGGATTTTGGAAGTTTTAAGAATGTGCGAATAAGATTGTGCCCCCAGAATTGAAAAAGAACTTTGAACTAATTTAAGTTAAGCTGGTGTGTAAAAACTGAGAAGAGCAACAAAATGTTTGTTTAACAAAAGATTAAGTTTCAGTCCAAGATTTAACCTTGGAGTCGCGGTTGCTATGGTGAAATCTTCCAAAGCAGTTTGATTTGATTTGTTTAAATGTGAAAAACTAATTTTTCTCCAGTTATATTCAATGTTTTTACAGTATGTTGGAAAGATATCTGAAGAAAGGACAATAAGAAATATGGCGTAATTTGCTGTTTTCTGCAAGAATGTGCTATTTTGTTTTGTTTTATCTGTTCACTGTTTTACAAAAGATAAGCTTCAGCCTTGAAGTTACAGTTGCCAATGTGCTTGGAAGAAAATTGTTTCTTTGTTAATGTGGCTTCTTGCTTTGTTTTCCAAGTTAGTTTAAAAGAAATTGATCTGGATTAAATTGGAGTTATGAGGTTAATTAACCTAATAAAACCAGACTTTCTTTGTGGCCACGGTGAAATTCTGGTTGGTGTAAATTGGTGTCGTCCGAATTGAATAAGGTAACGCTGCTCCGCAAGAACATCCGATTGTGGCAGGTTCCTCTACAATATTTAATTGACTATGGTACTGGGAGCCCTACAGAATGCGGGACTAAAGGTAAGTCCTAGAAAGGTACAGGGAGGGAAGAGACAAATACCCAATAACAGATGGGAGGGGCACCAGGACCAAGAGGAAAGCTAGCAGGAAGGGACCATGCCAGAGAGGGGAAGGGTTCAAGCAGGTACTAGGGCTATTTAATTATTGCCAGAACTTTATCCCAGAATATGCAGAAATGGCCCAGCCTATACAGGATCTGATCAAAGGAGGGAAACCATCCCAGGAGCTGGTGGACTGGGGCCCCGACCATGAAACAGCTATTGATCAGTGGTGATACGTGTGCATGTGTGGATATGAATGGTGTGGGACGATGGAAACACTGGTCCCAACTGAAACAAATCTAACACACCCCATTCGTAGGCCTATATCGAATTAACAGAATGAAGGAACTATGCAGAAGACTTGTGATCCTGATAATTTGCGGACCAACCCCCATGAAAAAAAACAGAAGCAACGCATCTCAACAGGGGGCAAGTAAAGTTCAAACCCAGCAGGGCCGTGGAAGGATACTACCGAGTCCAAACATCTGAATACCGGGATGACATCCTCACCCCAATACTTGGCCAACGGGGTCAGGAGACAAAGACAGAAATGGGGAAATGGGTAATCTGTATGGGCACGCTAAGGGTTAATATAATAAAGGTACTTTCGGATAAACTATTTTGTGTGACATGCCTGATCTCCTACCCGACTTTACTGAGTCGCGAGGTTGCATCCGGAGACCAGATAGTGAGCCACTCCGCGAGCGACCGAGGGCAGTGTGTGGTATTACAGGGGAACGTTGTAATTTTCATGTATAGCTGCTCTGAACCATTACAGAGACAACCCATGGCCATATGTATAGAGAGCACCCTCAGGATCCAGTGGACTGGTCCACCTCCCAAGGGATGCCCAAGACATACAGATGGGCCCCCAAGTGGACTGGTGTGGAGGTCAGAGAGGGTGTTGCTGTATGAAAATGTGCATCATGAAATTTTGCCTGTAATAGTAAGCCTAACAGACATAGGGCTACCAAAGAAATGTGACCCGAAGATATGAGCACTGTATAACTGACTGCTTAGAATAATACTGAGCCTCAGGGGCATCCAGATATCGGAGCTCTCTGAGAGCGGGTCGGACCCATAGACAGAAACGGGGTAAAATCAATGACGTCTTCACAGGGGTCAACACAGGAACAATCAGACATTCTTAAAGACACAGTCAGAAAGTTGCTGCAGGGGCAGGCAGACGCAGTCAAAGGAGCTGTGCGGGAAGGTGATGGGGCAGCAGGGAGCTTAGTCAAAGGGATTACAGTCCTGGAGGGCCATGCTGCCACCATTAATCGCCTAATCGATCGAGAATTTGATTCTGAAAGATCGGAGGTCCAAAGGGATCTCTGCCATGCTTACGGGGGATGGATGGTTGGACAGGTCAGAGAGTACCTCAACCAAATACACTGAGGCGAAGTCCCAGATTGGATAAACAGTACCCACCTGTTCCACCTAGCACAACACCCAGGGTCGCTAGATGCGTGCACCTTGAAGGGAATGACTCGGGTCTTTCCTGTGACTGGTGCGTGCACAGACTCACATTCGGCCCTGGTGAGAATGGTCCTAATGATACTGGTGATGGCAAGGGGAGAATCGGGACCATATCCCCAGGTTGAGGTAGAGAACTTGGGATTCATCCGGGGCGAGGACTACATGTGGTACTACCCTATGGATCAGTATGGGGTCAAACGGAACGGAACCATGAGAGGGGTCTCATAAACAGGGTGCCGCAGGGTAGGAAGCCTAACTATATGTCCACATCCAGTAGGCTGGGGAAGTGAGGATGGGTGGGGATTCAACCAAACAATCGGTTGTGCCCTTGAAATAAGCCCATCAGAGTGCGAACGCACACACTCAGCCTACCGCGGAAAGGGGGAATACTGCGTAGTCACAAATCAGTGAACATATGGCTATGATGGTCTGGAATGTTACATTAGTAATCCTAATTTCTGTTTTACCCCGAGGCTACCGGTCACGATAGGACAAGCGCGAATGACATACATATATGCACGGCAAACCAATACCCTGAACGTAACAGATGATTTGAAATACGATTTGTACCAGTATGAGAGTGAATTGGCTGCACCAATATCCCACCTGCCCGATAATCTGAGGAGCATAAAGATCCCCTGCTGGCCCGTATTAAGAGATATCACGTTCTCAAGATGGAGCTGCGCCAGCTGGGCAAGGACATTGAGATAGACCTTCGCTACATTCCATGGTATATGAAGGCGTGGAATTGGGGACTAAATGTTAATATCCACCCATGGATACATATCATATCACACATATTGGTGGCAGCACAATTAGTCTTAGTTCTTGGTTATGCTTTCATGTTTTGCTCATCCTGCAGAAGACGCCGCGCCAGACGCCGCGCCCAGCGGATAGTAAAGGTACTTGAGGAAAGGAAGAATCTGATGAGTAGTGGAATTTAACCACTGACATCACGCACCTATTCGTCCCTAACCCATCGGCTGATCACCGAACAGGGGGCGGGACGAATTGGCATGATTTAGTTTAGTGTGGTCTCATGGGCTGGGGTAGCCAAGGACGAAAGGGGGGTTTGAAATGGATTTTTAGTTTAGGGTAACATAGGTGCCCTTCAGGACTTAAGGCGTTAACAGTGCAGCTTGCACACGGGATGACAGCGGAGACAGAGGCAACAGCCACGAACTAGGTAAGTAAAATCACGTGGGGAACAACAGATGAGATCATAAAGATCATGGGACAATCAGCAATTGTGCATGCGGGCTTCAAGCCAATTAAAACAATGTAACGATTTGTGCATGTGGGCTTTAAGCCAATTAGAACAATGTCATGAGTTGTGCACGAGGTATCCACAGCTTTTGTACACTTAAATATTAGAAATTGAAGTAAATCAAGGAGACAGCCAGGAACGAGCTAAGGAGCTCTAGCTGTACTCCCTGATCAGCCTTTAGATACCACCATGGACTGTTTGTATTGTACTGTTGAATAGTTTTGTGTTTTAAATAAACTGATTGGCTCTTTACCATTTACAGACTAGTGTGCGGATTTAAATAATTTTATTTCGCAACAACAAGCACCATTCCTTCACTATCCCATGGTCAATATCCTGAAATTCCCTAACCCCATCATGGGAGTACCTTCACCACATCGACTGCAGAAGTTCAGGAAGGAGGCCCACCACTACCTTCTCAAGGCAACTGGGGATGGGCAATGAATGTCAGCTTCACCAGCATCGCCCACATCCTGAGAATTAATTAAAATTAATTGAAATTGCATTTATAACTTTCTAATTGAAAGATTAACTGCACTTTTTGTTTCGCGGTATAGTTGTAGGCTGAACACAAAGAGGCAGATTCTTTTAATCAGCAACCAGACCTACCTCTCAATTTTTTTTGGTTTGTCTCTCTTGTTTGGGCTGCCCCTCATCCTGCTATCCAAGAGGATAAATGGACAACCTGTTGTCAGGCCTTAGTGTTGGCTCTGGACAGGAACAGGAGAGAAGCCTGTAACAACTCACCCTCTCATTCCTCCTCCCTTCTTGTGGCCACGCAATTAGCCTCAGCTTGCCAGCTGCCATGATGGCATAGCCAAGACTGGCAATTAGCTCTTGTCAGAAATCAGCAATGGGTAAGCAGAAGGCTTTCCATTGCAGAGGAGAAACCCACCACACCACTACACAATCTTGATTTACCTCATAAACATCACAGATGATATTAAGAAATGCACTTTAGTAGTAATGTACTGTTCTAGTCAAATATTGGAATCCCAGCCATCTGCTTCTTCAATCGATCTGACTGAATCGATCGATGAGGCATAGAACTATATACTGTGTAAGGGGTTTTAGATCGCAGAGGTTTCTCTCTCTAGAGGCCTCTCTCTCTTGCACAGGAAAACCGTGAGTGGTTCGACCCACTCGCCCCTTAGATTCTATACTCTGGAATTGGGGGCAGGAACTACAATGTAGAGAAAACTCTTATAGACCAAGTTTGATGAAACGAAATGGAATTTTATTGCATAATGTAGAACAAATCAAGATGCAAGCAAATAAGTGGGTACATGGGAGGGGAAAACACAAACAAATCATAACGACACAGTACTAACGAAGGCAAATACAGGCATATTATACACTACAGAGATCATCATGAAATGGGGAAAACACACGGAACATCGAGGGACAACAACTCATGTTAATTATACCCTTAAATGTCCACCCCCTTAAACCTATCTAGATCTGATTATGAAGGGCCAGAAACATGCTCACCAATCCAACTAGGAAGTGCAAGGTTTTGAAACAGGTCTGCGTTTGATCCTTTCAGGCATCCCGTCTCCACGTGGTTGTTGGAGCCCCAGCGAGCTGCGCCACACCTCTCTCCTGAGGTGGGGGTCGGGGACGGCTGGACACCGGCTGGTCTGGATGTCGGCGGGGTCAGGGATCGTTTGCTCGACCCCGGTCAGAGGAGCCTTGGGCTGGCCCCATCATCTTTCTGAAGTTTTATCTTATCTCTTCTCCCGAGCTGGAGCGGTTCGATGGCCTCTCGTTTCGTCAACGGCCCGGGGTTGGTCGATGATCTCCTGGTGTTTTATCCCGGGGCGGGACGCCGGCTCGAACCGTCTTCCTCTCCGATGATGACCGCTCCGTTTATGGCTTCCCCCCATTTTCCACGATGCTTCCGTCGATGACTTCTTTCTATCTCTGGGTTCCCAGATATACTTATCATCAGAAGCCCTTATCTCGTGCCAAATCAGGTTAGTCTTTTGTTTTAATTTTGGTGGGCTGGGAGCACAACGGGGTAGTTATTATATTTTAAACTGTTCTTGGATGGCTGGTAACAGGCCATCTCTGGTCTGGAATGACCTTCATTGTTTTTAATGTCCTGGTGATGTCCTTAATGGGCCCTTGATGCTCTTCTCATGAATATGAAACTGTTCCCTTTTGTCTGGTTAAACATTTAGATGGCCTTTATCTGCAGGCCGATCTTGACTGGATCTGCATCCAATCTATGTGTATATGTGGGTGTCTGGTTTCATTCTCTCAGAAACGGCTTCCAGAACTTACTGTGGGTTGAATCCAGAAAGCTGTCTGAGGACTGCAGGAACCATTTTAAAGTGTCCCAATAAGTTGGTCACGGGGTCTGGTGGCCATTTTGAATGCCCCTTTTTCCTAGGCTTCTTTTAAAACAGTCTTTAAAATCATGGCCTCTTCTGCCATTCGACCCTTTATAATATAAAGTTCAATTTTGCGAATCCTACAACTGATAGAGTGAGATGAAGTTAAGTGGGAGGAGGCTCGTGTGGAGCATAAACACCGGCGTAGACCAGTTTTAAAAAATGTATTCATGGGATGTGGGCATCACTGGCAAAGCCAGCATTTATTGCCCATCCCTAGTTGCCCTTGAGAAGGTGGTGGTGAGCCGCCTTCTTGAACCGCTGCAGTCTGTGTGGTGAAGGTACTCCCACAGTGCTGTTAGGGAGGGAGTTCCAGGATTTTGACCCAGCGATGATGAAACGAATGGCCTGTTTCTGTGCTGTAAAGTCTATGTAATTCTATGAATCTGAACAGTGAATTGGTAAAACTGCATATGAGCAAAAAAAAAACCCACAGGGAGCAGTTCAAACAGCAGCTGGACGTGTGATTGAACAAGAATAATGGATTCTGCATCAGGGAATTGAAAAGAACAGGTCAACTAAAAGAGTTGACCTGTCGTCCTGTCTTATAGATCTGTCTGTTTATCATTTGCTCACCATTCAGAGAGCCATCCATTTTTAAATTGTGAGTATCATAAGGTAAGAGTGTTATAAACTGTTCAACAGCTTTTCTTGTAGGGCAATGAAAACATGCCACAGCACCACAAGGATTGTAAAAATAGAAGAAAGCGAAAAGACATTAAGCCTACAGAGTCTTCTTCCTTAGCCTGTGTACAAACCCTACTGTGGATTTACCTCTTCTGAGGGAAAATTCTGCATAAGTATTCCCCAAGCCCCAAAGCTTATAAAGCAACAATAGAGAATGTTTACCCATCCTTGTATTTCCACTGTTCAACCCTGGGCAGCCGACCTGCATAGTCAATGGACCCATTAGCACAGGGACCATCAGAGACTGTGGAATATTTGATCAACGCACTCTATAATTATCCTCACAGTCCCACTGCTTTTGGGTTATTGACAATGTTACCTTCTGTCCTACTGGTAATGCCATTCATGCTCTATAGGGTGCGCTGCTGAGGCAGACTGTACATGACAGTGAGCTGGGTTGTTCCATTCAACATCTCACACTGATACACCTCTCAGGTAATAGCCCAGGGCACTTAAAAGGAGATGAAAGCTCAGCTCAGGGTTCAGCAGGACTCCCGGGTTGCACAACATTGGGATCAGCCGGTGCAATCGGCTGGGAAAAGGTTGGAATCAGCATTTGTGGGGCAAAGCTTCTGGTGAGAACCGAACAGAATGAACTCCATCTTGCTAAAGTTGAGCTGGAGAAAGTTCTGTCTTATCCAAGACTTTATGCCCAGCAGGCAGCTGGACTTAATAATAATTATTAAGTTAGGTTTCTGCATATTTGTGAACTTTGGTAAATATATTAAATCCGCAGCACATAAACTGGCCATTCTCACAAAGTAAAGAGCATAAACAGACTGGTGTTATCACAATGATGACAACTTGCATTTATACAGCATCTTTAACATAGTAAAACATCCCAAGGTGCTCCGCAGGTGCATTATCAAAGGAAATTTTAAACTGAGCCATACAAAGAGATATTAGGACAGGTAAGTAGGTTTTTGAAGGAGCATCTTATAGGAGGAGCGAGAGATAGAGAGGTTTAGGGAGGGAATTTCAGAGCTTAGGGTCCAGGCAATGAAGGCTTGGCCACCGATGGTGGAGCGAAGCAAGTGGGGGGTTCGCAAGAGTAGCACAGAGATCTTGGGGGGTTGTAGGACTGGAGGAAATTACAGAGATAGGGAGGGGTGAGGTCATGGAGGGATTTTTAAAACAAGGGTGAGAAATTTAAAATCGAGGTGGCAATGTTGCCAAATTCATCTGTGCGCCATTTTTAATGCACCTTTATTATGAAATATTTCTTATGCACAGCGAAATTTTATGCTTTGATCACAATTATTCTTTTGCTTTTGTGAAGCTATCTGAAAATTCAAGGGGGCAAGTAAAGGGTGTGGAGCGACCCCTGGAGGAAAGAGCCATGCGAGGACAGGACTCAGTTAAGCTGTAGTGCTCCCTCCATAGTTGATCAGCCTATCAATATTCAGGGGACGAATTTCCAGGGGAAGCCTTTAAGGTGGCGAGTAGGGGGGGGGGGGTTGGCGGTGGATCTCAGACAGGATGAAGGCAGCATCCATCCCATGGACGTGCCCCTGGCCCAAGCCCAGCCAAGGTTAGCTGTATTTGCCTACTCTTGCTAGGCACGCGTACTGTTTACAGAATGGCTCAGGTAGTGGGGGGGAGGTGCAGTGGGTGGGGGGCATGGGGGCGGGGGGAAGGAATTGCCAGCAGGGTCCAACATTAGAGAGCCAGCTGACGATTTGGAAAACTTTTTTTTAAATTGTCTCATTTTGAAATAGGCTGGGGTCCCTGCTGTAATCGTAAGCCTGGCCTTTTGAAATTTAAATCTCCACCACCCACCAAACCCCCCACAACCCCCTTGCCTTGGGGGCAATGTTCCCGTTAGCGGTCTGGAGATTCCACTCAGGCCGCTCACTTGCTTTTAAATGGAAAAACCGCGCATGGGCGGAAATTTGAATGGGTCGCACAGCCCGTTAAATGGGCCACGCACCCCAAAAAAATGAGAGGGAACATTGCCTGGGGCTCCCTTGCTTGTAGCATTGTGAGGCTGCAATTGGTGTGATTCGATAGAATGATTCAACTCCCACAGTTAGGTAGAGTTATGTTGCATCCAGTTGCAAATTAAATGGCCTTATCCTCCCCAAATCATGTGAAAATATTGAAGGACAAGAACAGGGCCAGAGACCAGGCAGACCGTGCCTCACCTTCAGCTCCCTCCAGCCCAGATTTGAGGCTCGGGCGTGAGGAACGAGGTACAAGGGGGGCACCTGGTTTCAGTAGAGTCAATGGGGGAAAAATTAACTTGGTTAGCACCTTCTATAAGCAGCAACTGCCGCTAACGGGACTCTGATGCAGTAGCGCTAGGTCAAGGCGAATCCAGCGACGCATGGCAAATCCGGTCCCTCCGTTGAATCACTGGTACGAGGCACCGCCGGGGACTTCCATCCCCAGATAGAAAGTTGCGATTAGACTGCGCCCGATATTGGTCCAACCTTTGAATGTAACGCCAATGAGCTAAGCCTTTAAGACTTGATTTAGTGCCTCAGTCATTTATTTGAGCAGTGAAGATTAATTTTGCATGCAGTCTAAAGCATTAGTGTCTGGCGCTAATTCTCCAACTTTTCTAATTTTACCGCCCATTCCTGAGCTATAATGAATTTCTAACCCTTTGACACCGAGATTCCTGGGCTGATGGAGGGCATAAATTGGGAATTCCACCTTTGTGTGACCAGGAATTTCTGGTACCGATGTACTCCAGGATGCCGATGGAAAAGGATTCTGTTTGGTTTCAGGGCAGTCGGGAAAGCGCCCACCCTCCCATTGGCAGCCATGTGCAGACCACTGAGAGGGCCATCAAATGTATCAGCATTGCTGGATCCCCCAGGGTTGTGGGGACTACTGATTTCCCCCATGTGGCACTGCGTACGCCAAATGGAAACCCCCATATTATCTGAACTGGGAAAGCTTCCATTCCTTAACTGTGCAGCTCCTTTGCGATGACAGCCACAGTTTCCTGCATGTGAATTCACAACATGCTGGGAGCTGTCATGATGCTTTTACACTTCATCAGTCCAGTGTCTCAGTTCTATATTCAACAGCAGGGGTTAAGGGTCAGGATGGCTACTGGGTGACAAGGGATACTCACTACTCCCATGACCCATGATACCTCTTCATAGAATCGATACTGCCGCAGAGTGTTACTGTTGTGTATGTAACCTGTTCCACCTTAAGAGAGCTTAAGCCTGTTCCACCTTAAGAGATGTACTACTTTCTCAGGCTGCTGTAGACGTAATACCGGGGGTGAACACACCGGTATATAAGCACTGTGCAGTAATCTTGTATTCAGTATAGTCCCTACCTCCAACCAGTAAAGACCTGTTTTTATTGTTACTCATTAGTCTGTTTTAATTAACTAAATAATTCACAGACTTAACACTGGCGACGAGTCAGGTTCTTACCCTGCGGCAGTTATTCCACGGCGGTTGAAGAGAGGTTTCAAACCTCACCACTCACCACCCCACTGGAAGTGACAGGCATTAGGACCCTGAAGCCTCCATCAGCTTGTGAACCGGAGTAGAAGACAGGACTGGGGAAGAGAGAGGTATAGGGCGATAGCGATCGGCAGATAAGGGCCGGGCCGCTTTCAAGTGCGAGGCGCAGCCGGGCCATCAATCGCATCCGCTGATAAGGGCCGCACTCGGGGGCTGAAGGGAGACGGCGTTGGGGGACGGGTGAAGACCGCCAAGCGCGGGAAAACCGCCATTTTGTGGGCAGAGGACGACGGCAAGAGCGGGAAGCCGCCATCTTTGATAACAAGTAAAGAAAATAAAATCTGAGAAATTGCAAATCTACAATGCCTAAACACGGGAATATTAGCACCTTTGATAGTGACCTCGAAGATTGGGCCATATATGTTGAAAGAGTAAAAAATTATTGTAAGGCCAATAAAATTCGTGACCAAGATAAAGCTCTAACATTATTAAATTTAATGGGTGCGAAGACATACGGGCAATTGAAACACCTGTTATCACCAGATGAACCGGCGGATAAGACGTTCGATGAGATTGTTACTGTCCTGAAAGATCATCTAAACCCCACGCCACTGATGCTAGCGGAACGATTTAAATTTTACGACAGAAGGCAGCTACAGCATGAAAGCAATGCTGAATATTTGCTGGAATTGCGTAAATTAGCGAAATATTGCCAGTTTGGAACGGGACTGACAGAGGCACTTCGAGACAAATTTGTGTGTGGTTTATTTAAACAGGATACACAAAAGCGACTGCTCGAGGAGAATGAGCTGACGCTTGAGAAGGCGGTCACTATGGCAGCAGCACACGAAGCCGCAGCGAGAGGCACGGCAGTAATGCAGCTACGGTCACCGGAGCTCAGTGCACACAAATTGGATGTGAGTTCTGGCAAATGTTATCGTTGTGGAAAGACAACGCATGACCAGAACCAGTGTTGGTTTAAAAACCAAGAATGTAGAACTTGTGGTAGGCTTGGACATATAGCTAGAGTATGCAGGTCAGCGAAGAAGACCAGCAACAAGAAGTCACCGCAAGGAAAATACGCAAAGGTACACAAGGTGACCGAACAGGAGTCCGATTCAGACGCTAGCAGTAATGAACTGGCTAGCTTAAGAGTACTCAACGCTGGTAAGGGTGCAGACCTCCAGACAATTTGGGTCACTCTTCAGATAGAAGGAGTCCAAGTAAAACTGGAATTGGACACTGGATCGGCATTGACGGTCATAAATAAGAAAGATTACGGAAAGTTATTCCAACATATTCCCCTACAGGATACGGGGATTATATTGGAAACATACACGGGGCAAAGAGTGTACCCCATCGGGAAAATAGAGGTTGCAGTGGTCCACAAGGGCGAAGACAGTCAAATAATGGACTTATATGTGATATCTGAAGGAGGTCCTCCACTACTAGGACGGGAGTGGATTAGGAAAATGAATATGGACTGGCATTTCCTACAAACAATAACGAGTGAGAACTCGGTGAAGATAGTCGGCCCAGACTCTGGAACGGATGATGGTAAGCCCAACTCAGGTGCAAAAGACAAAGTTTCAGCACAGAATTCCACTGAGCAACAACAACATAGTTTAACTGTGGATTCTGAGTCTGGCAAGTCTACTGATGTGCCCATTTCTGAGGGACACCGGGCTCGAACTCAACTCCATTTCAAACTACAACAGCAATTAGAACAAATGCTTCGCCGTTTTGAGCAAGAGTTGAATGCAACGAAAGAGTTCTTTGATATAGAGTTGGAGAATCTGGAAAGACAACAGAAGCAGCTGATGGAGAAAATGGAGCAGGAGCACACAAAACGTCTGATGTCAGAGGAGTTAACGGTCAGCCAACTCCTGCATATGCTGAAGGACAGGACTCTGAAATGGGAAAAACTTGAACATGAACTTCAATATTCAAACGAAAGGGGTTCGGAGCTCTCAAAGGTTATTGGAAGAGCTGAGGTGGCAACACAGACTGAGATGACTGCAACAGAGCAGCCCTTGGATGCCAAAAGTACGCTGACTCACGTCAACGTAGAACAACAGACCGCTGAAACAGCTGCTCCGGTAGAGGGATTGCATAGTCCGATCAATCAATCTCCAAAGGAAGTTGAAGTATTAAAATCACAAATGAGGTCACTAGTAAACGACTTGCTGAAAGCCCAGAAAAAGCTGGATGCAGAGGTACACATGAAGAAGTCTCTTCAGGAAAGATGTCTGGATTTGGAACAAGAGCTGGCTAACGTCCAGCTGGGTATGGAGGAAATAGACGACCCTCTCACTGGTCTAGCTCAGGACGACACCGAATATTACTATGACCTGGTGGACGACACCGAATATTACGATGTCCTGTCCTGCCCAGCTTGTAACTTCGACTCCCAAAGTGCAGAAATCATGGAGGAGCACCAAAAGTCTACGGAACATCGGGAGAAGCTGGCTCTACGACGGAAACAGGAGGAAGAGAAGGAGGAACTGCGCATGCAGCTGGCAGCTGTGGCAGCTGACAATGGAGCCCAGAGAGTCTCCAAGAAGCAGAAAAGGAAAAATAAAAACAGGTCTTTACTGGTTGGAGGTAGGGACTATACTGAATACATGATTACTGCACAGTGCTTATATACCGGTGTGTTCATCCCCGGTATTACGTCTACAGCAGCCTGAGAAAGTAGTACATCTCTTAAGGTGGAACAGGCTTAAGCTCTCTTAAGGTGGAACAGGTTACATACACAACAGTTACAAAGAAGCACAAATGAAGACAAGGATAACATTGAGCCAGTTATTGGGATGCTGAAAGGAAGGTTCTGGTGTCGGCCCAGGTCCCAGGGGTGCCTTGGAGAATGTGCCCAGCACCATCTTGTGAGCTGCGATAAAATGTTTGCAAAGGACTGATGATGGATGTCCTAGAGGATGCCAGAGAGCCTGGTAACAACACTGCTGATGCTGCAGTCCTGGCCCATGAAGAACAGGCAGCAGGTGCAGTGCCAATAGCTGCTAAACACCCGGATGACAGACTCAGGCTGCTAAACATCTGGATGACAGACTCAGGCTGCTAAACACCTGGATGATAGACTCAGTCAGCTCATTTTCACAGTTGAATAGAGCGCTGTTATTTGGAAGTCTCAGCCCATCTGAGATCTACATTCTCTCGCCAAATTGTCTTGGTCTCAGTAACATCCTTACACCTCACAGCGAGCCATCACATCCTAATCCTGAGCCTCAACATCAACGGATTGCCTGTCCCTCATTGTCAGACAAGAGAACCAGACACCAAGCACTCCCTACATCAAATATTTCTCTGATTCATTACCACTATTCTTCATACCCCTTGTGACCACGTGAGTTTTTCTCTGTTATTTTTCTAACCCTTCTCCGTGCCACCAGAGGTCCTGGGGTCTGAGATGTAGGTGACTGTTGCAAAATATTATGAGCCTCTTTGTATGGAGGTGACCCTTCTCCCAGGGCCTCTGAACCCTGGAATAGACACGGGATGGGCTAACTCTTTACCATGGGCTCTGTGGCAGCCTGGTCCCGCAACGATAAAGGATTCTGCTAGAAGCTGAAAGAGTGCTACTGTGTTCTGCTGTCATAAGGGGACACAGCCTCTGAGACACAGATTCCAGTTCCCCACTGGTACCGAGAACAGAATGCTGATCACCAGTGATCAGTGGGAGAACAGATCTCATGGAATCAGAAAGATCTTTGCAGTAATAAAAACAGATAATGCTGAAAATACTCAGGAGGTCAGGCAGCATCTATGGAGAGAGAAACAGAGTTAACGTTTCAGGTCGATGACCGTTCGACCGAACAGATCCTTGCAGCCCTGGGACAGAACCTTTAGTCTCTCCTAGACGTCATCCTGTCGGCAACCTTTGATACGGTTGACCACTCCATCTTCCTCCAATGCCTCTCCTTTGTTGTCCAGCTGGGTGGGGCTGCACTCGCCTGGTTCCATTCCTATCTATCTAATCGTAGCCAAAGGATCACCTGCAATGGCTTCTCTTCCTACTCCTGCAACATTACCTCTGTTGTACCCCAAAGATTTATCCTTGGCCCCCTCCTATTTCTCATCTACATGCTGCCCCTCGGCGACATCATCCGCAAATGCAGCGTCAGTTTCCACATGTAAGCTGACGACACCCAGCTCTACCTCACCACCACCTCTCTCGACCCCTCCAATGTCTCTAAACTGTTGGACTGACATCCAGTACTGGATGAGCAGAAATTTCCTTCAACTAAATATTGGGAAGACCGAAGCCATTGTCTTCGATCCCTGTCAAAAAATCCATTCCCTAGCCATCGACTCCATCCCTCTCCCTGGCAACTGTCTGAGGCTGAACCAGACTATTCGCAACCTTGGTGTTGTATTTGACCCTGAGATGAGCTTCTGATCACATTACCAAGACTGCCTAATTCCACCTTCATAACATTGGAGTAAAGGAGACTATGAAGTTATGAGAGCGGAATTGAGTAGAGTGGATTGGGAAAATAGATTAAAGGGTAAGACGATATATGATCAGTGGTGTACATTTAAGGAGTTATTTTACAACTTCCAAAAAATATACATTCCACTGAGAATAAAAGGGTGTAAAAGAAAAGACAGCCATCCGTGGCGAAGTAAAGAAATTAAGGATAGTGTTCGACTAAAAACAAGGGCATATAAGGTAGCCAAGTCTAGTGGGAGGATAGAGGAATGGGAAAACTTTAAAAGACAGCAAAAAATAACAAAAAGATTGATTAGGAAAGGGAAGATAGATTATGAAAGTAAATTAGCAAAAAATATAAAAACAGATAGTAAGAGTTTTTATAGTTATATAAAAAGAAAAAGGGTGGCTAAAGTAAATGTTGGTCCCTTAGAGGATGAGACTGGGAAATTAATGGTGGGAAATATGGAGATGGCAAAAACACTGAATGAATATTTGTATCAGTCTTTACAGTAGAAGACACTAAGAATATCCCAACACTGGACAAACAGGGGGCTATGGGGGGGGAGGAGCTAAACACGATCAAAATCACTAAGGAAGTGGTACTCGGTAAAATAATGGGACTCAAGGCGGATAAATCACCTGGACCTGATGGCTTACATCCTAGGGTCTTGAGGGAAGTGGCGGTAGGGATTGTGGATGCATTGGTAATAATTTTCCAAAACACCCTGGACTCAGCAAAGGTCCCGGCAGACTGGAAAACTGCTAATGTAACGCCCTTATTTAAAAAGGGCAGTAGACAGAAGGCTGGAAATTATAGACCGGTTAGCCTAACATCTGTGGTAGGTAAAATATTGGAGTCCATTATTAAGGAGACAGTAACAGGACATTTGGATAATCATAATTTAATAGGACAAAGTCAGCATGGTTTTATGAAGGGGAAGTCATGTTTGACAAATTTGCTGGAGTTCTTTGAGGAAGTAACATATAGGGTGGATAAAGGGGAACCAGTGGACATAGTGTACTTAGACTTCCAAAAGGCATTTGACAAGGTGCCACAGAAAAGATTATTGCTTAAGATAAAAAATCACGGGATTGGTGGTAATATTCTGGCATGGATAGAGGATTGGCTATCTAACAGAAGGCAGAGAGTTGGGATAAATGGTTCATTCTCGGACTGGCAATCAGTAACTGGTGGTGTTCCACAGGGGTCAGTGCTGGGTCCCCAACTCTTTACAATCTATATTAACGATTTGGAGGAGGGGACCGAGTGTAACATATCAAAGTTTGCAGATGATACTAAGATGGGAGGGAAAGTAGAGAGTGAGGAGGATATAAAAAACCTGCAAGGGGACATAGACAGGCTAAGTAAGTGGGCAGAGATTTGGCAGATGGAATACAATACTGGAAAGTGTGAGGTTATGCACTTTGGCAGAAAAATCGTAGAGCAAGTTATTATCTTAATGGCAAGAAACTGGAAAGTACTGAAGTACAAAGGGATCTGGGGGTCCTGGTGCACGAAACTCAAAAGGTTAGTATGCAGGTGCAGCAAGTGATTAAGAAGGCCAATGGAATGTTGGCTTTCATTGCTGGGGGGATAGAATATAAAAATAGAGAGGTATTGCTTCAATTGTACAAGGTATTGGTGAGACCGCACCTGGGATACTGCATACAGTTTTGGTGTCCATACTTAAGAAAAGACATACTTGCTCTTGAGTCAGTACAAAGAAGGTTCACTCAGTTAATCCCGGGGATGAGGGGATGGACATATGAGGAGAGGTTGAGTAGATTGGGACTCTACTCATTGGAGTTCAGAAGAATGAGAGGCGATCTTATTGAAACATATAAGATTGTGAAGGGGTTGGATCGGGTGGATGCGTGGAGGATGTTCCCGATGATGGGTGAAACTAGAATAAGGGGCTGCTCTTTCAAAACTGAGATGAGGAGGAACTACTTCACTCAGAGGATGGCAGGTCCATGGAATATGCTGCCCCAAAAAGCTGTAGAAGCTACATCATTACATAAATTTAAAACAGAAATAGACAGTTTCCTAGAAGTAAAGGGAATAACGGATTATGGGGAGCAGGCAGGAATTTGGACCTGAGTCTAGGTTCGGATCGGTCATGGCCCTGTGGGTAGTGGAGCGGGCCCAGGGGCCATGTAGCCTGATCCTGCTCCTAATTCGTGTGTCTAATTCTATTAGATTCAGGAGATGGTTCTGTGATAGTAGATTGGCGGTTAGGATCAGATCAGCCATGATCTTATTGAATGGTGGAGCAGGCTCGAGGGGCCGATTGGCCTACTCCTGCTCCTATTTCTTATGTTCTTATGTTCTTATTGCATGACTCCGCCCTTACCTCAGCTTATCTGCTGCTGAAACCCTCATCCATGCCTTTGTTACCTTTCGACTTGACTATTCCCGTGCTCTCCTGGCTGGGCTCCCATATTCCACCATCCATAAACGTGAGCTCATCTAAAACTCGAATGCCCATATCATAACTCACACCAAGTCCCGCTCACACATCACCCCTATGCTCGCTGACCTACATTGGCTCCCAACCCGACAACGCCACAATTTTAAAATTCTCATCCTTGTTTTCAAATTCATCCATGGCCTCGCCCTTCTCTATCTCTGTGACCTCCTCCAGCCTCCGAGATATCTGCACTCATCCAATCCTGGCCTCTTGTGCATCCCCGATTTGAATTGCTCCACCCTTGGTGGGCACACTTACAGCTGTCAAGGCCCTGAGCTCTAGAATTCCCTCCCTAAACCTCTCCGCTTTGCTACCTCTCTTTCCTCACTTAAGATGTTCCTTAAAACCTACCTCTTTGACAAAGGTTTTGGTCACCCATCCTAATATCTGCTTTCGTGTCTCAGTGTCAAATTTTGTTTAATAACACTCCTGTGAAGTGCCTTGGGGCATTTTACTGCACTAAGGGTGCTATATAAATGCATGTTTTTGTTGTTGTTGCTGTTGTCCTGTATACTTTGCACTCTGGTTGATATTGACCTTCATTCGATGCCTTCACATTGAGTGACTGACTTGCCTGAATTTTTCAGGAAGAGGGGCATGGTTTCCAGATCTTCCTGCAGCTGCCACTTTCTGCAGGCTGCCGTACAATGAATTGAACTCCTTTCAGATGTTGACGCACAACAGGGCGATGGAATTCACCACCATTCCAGGCATCTGCTGCCCATGGTGGGAGAGAACATGCTGATCCTCCATATGTGGTTGATGCTCCAGCACCATCCATCTTTACATGGCAGGACCACGGAGAACATCATCCATTCACTCTGCAGCTGGGGCTGACATGTCTTATGCCTTCACTCAAATTCATCGGGCTCCATTTCCACATCTGCATCCTTTGTTCTCTGTGTCTCTCCACAAGCCAATTACTCATCTACACTCTCTACCCCTGGGAATGGGTGTCTCTGGGTTGCTTACTGCAAGGGAGAGGGTGAATGATGGGGAGGATAAGTGGTCACCAGTATTGCCAGAGGCAGAGAGGACTGCAAGGTCTTGTTCTTCTGCAATGTTCTCCACTGTATCTTGGTTTGCAGGCTCTGGAGGGGAAAAACAGTTCTGCAAACTTTGGTGTGCTCGAGCAGCATTCAATCTTAGTGTAGGGGGGCATCTTTTACCTGGTTTATGGTAATTTACCTGGTCAACCAGCCCTTTTTTTCCACTGCACTGAGACCAATACCAAACAGCGGTTTTGAATCGCTAATCCCACCCTTCCAGTTCTGACTGGAGGAACTTATAATTAATGATATATTAAAACAGACAAAATGGTCTGGACGCGAGAAAATCAAACTTTATTAACTAAAGAAAACTACACCACACGATCAAAGTAAAATTGCTTAAAGGGAAAGGCAGATGGCAAAAATGAGGGATAAATGGCTACAATGTAAGTCTTACAATCTTAGCAATTTCCCTTAAATTACCACCCCTCTAACTCCTTACTAGATTGCCATGCTGAGGAGTCAGAAACCTGCTCACCTGTGGTCCAAAGAGAGAGAAGGGCTCACCTGCAGTCCAAGGAACAAGAGAGAGAGAGAGCTTCTGAGAAGCTATCTTTATATCCTGGGAGCTCCTGCTGTTTTGGCGCTGAAATGGTCTGTGTGCAAATTTGCGCCGAAAAGTTCGAATACACAAGAGAAAAGCCATGATTGGCTGATTCAAACGGGCTATTTCCCAGTGGCCAAACTGCTCCCATTGTCTGGAATGGGTTTCAAATAAAGCCTGGGGTGAGTTGAATGTGTCTTCATTCTGGGGCCGAAAAGATCCCGCCCACATCCGGAAGTTTCTGGGCTAAAACAAAAGAGATCCAAACTGTCCAATTGTCTGGGATGGGTGATTCAAACCCATTCAGTTTAAACTGCTCCCTTCCTTAGTCTAAACGGTCTCTTCCATAGTTTAGGTGTGTCTCATGGTGTGTGATAGGTTTTGAATGGAGTTGGATTACTAGCTAAACAGAAGCACTTTGTCCTGCAGTCACTGAAACTGCAGTCTCAAGTGGTTTAATCCCTTATGTCAACAAGGTAGCAGTTTCCTGTAAACAAACATCGATTGCCTCTGAAGGGAAGGGAAACTCCCTTTTTGATTGACAGAATCTGACTGCCACTGCTTGATCCTCCCCTTTTCACAGACATACACACCTTTGTCCTTGGCCATGCTTTCTGATGGCCATTTTTATCCCTTTGCAATTTACACAGTTCAAAACTCAAGAGTACATTGTTTAAATAAAATGTGCGTCTTAAAGTGTGCAAATTTTTCCACGAAGTTCCTCGATTCCGGTGTTATCCACGTGCTGCCCAACTCAACGCAGCCCCCCTGTGATTCTGGGTATGTTTAAAACATTGTCCAACCCAGAGGCAATTTCCATGATGTAGATTAATATTTCCCGATCTTCGGGGACTGAGGGGATTTTTGCGAAACCCTACATTAGTCAACAACTCTGTGGCTCTCTGAGGAGGAAAGGTATTGTTAGATCCGTGGTTCAGTGGATAAATAATTACACGGATGCTGTACATAAACAAATAACAGGTCCTTACTGGAGGAGGGTAATCTCTAGACTGGGGTACAGAGGCATGCGCACAGCTTATATACCGGTGTGGTCACTGCCGGTACTACAGTATACAGGAGCTGTAAAAAGTAGTTCTGACTTAAAGCACATACACTACAATTCCTCCCTTTTTAGATTAATACCCCCAGATACTATTCAAATAACAATTACATTTTTACATGTACATTCAATAACAAAAGTCCATTTATAGATTCAGTCTTTGGGGCGGCTTCCTGACTCTTTCGGGATAGCGTCTTTCTGGAGGTTCTTGTTCTTGGTGCAGAGACGATTCTGACCCCCTTTCATCGGGTAGTTCATCGGGTTCCACTGCTACTGGGTCTGAAGTAGATGCTACCGGTATGTTGGGTTCATCCCCAGGTACTCGAGACATGGGGTTGACGCATTCCTGTGATGCTAAGATCTGATCGACGTGGCGTCTCACAATGTTCTCCCCGACATCCACTGTGTACATTAATGGCCCCTGCCTTGTACATATCGTTCCGGGTTGCCACTTCTCTGTTCGATAGTCCCGGGCCAAGACTGGTTGTCCTACATTGAAGCTCCTTGTCGGCTTCTCGTTGATGTGCTGGAGTTGTTTGTCCTCAACATTTCTTCGCACATTTGATCTGAGCCAGTCCAGATGAGATCTCAACCTTCGGTTAAAGAACATCATGGCCGGGGTCTGGTTCGTAACTGCATGTGTCGCGTTTCGGTAGGCTAATAAGAAATTGTCCATCTTATGCTGTAGTGGAATTTCCTCGTCGCACATGGCCTTTATCGACTTCTTTAAGCTTTGTACGAACCTCTCAGCCAATCCATTGGTGGCTGCATGATACGGGGCAGATGTGTAATGCCTTACCCCATTCCTTTTCATGAATTTTTGGAACTCGTCGGACACAAACTGTGGTCCATTATCAGAGCAGATCTGCTCTGGCAAACCGTTTCTGGCAAATATGATCCGTAGGACTGCAATCATTTTCTCTGTAGCGGTAGAAGACATCTTTATCACCTCAGGCCACTTTGAATGAGCATCCACTGCTATTAAGAACATTGAGTCCATGAATGGACCAGCAAAATCAATGTGCACCCGTTGCCATGGAGAGGACGGCCACTCCCATGGGTGTAGAGGGGCATGTGGTGGTGCATTTTGGACCTTCTGCCATCCTAAGCAGTTAGCTAGGTCTTTGATTTGTTGATTGATTCCCGGCCACCACACATAAGCCCTAGCTAGGCTTTTCATTTTCACTCCCCCCCAGATGACCTTCATGTAGCTAATTTAGCACTCTCTCCCTTAACTTGGGTGGAATCACCACTCTGGGTCCACACATCACTGTCCCCTGGCATACTGACAGCTGTTCGGTTCTGGATGAGAATGCTGGCAACAGTGAGTCGCCATGTGTTGGCCATCCCCTCACCGTCAATTCATATACCCATGACAGCGTCGGATCATTGCGGGTCTCCTTCTCTATATCCGCGTTTGTTACTGGCAATCGTTCAATTATCGATGAATACAATATCTCGATAGGGTCCACTGCTGGTGCTTCCTCCACAGTCGGCAGTGGCAGACGCGATAGCCCATCAGCGTTCCCATGCTGTCTCATGCCTTTATATTCTATTTCATATTGATTCACCCCTAGAAACAGGGACCATCTATGTAACCGCTGTGCAGTCATTACTGGCACGCCCTTCTTAGGATTAAAGATGGAGAAAAGTGGTTGGTGGTCAGTCAGCAAAGTGAACTTCTGTCCATGCAGATAGTGGTTGAATTTTTTTACTCCCCATATTGGCTGAGGGCCTCCCTGTCAATCTGGGCGTAGTTGCGCTCGGCTGAGGTTAGTGACCGAGATGCAAAGGCTACTGGCCTCTCCAACCCGTCTGGGAATTTGTGCGACAGCACCGCTCCAATGCCGTAGGGTGATGCATCACATGCCAACCGAATTGGTAGTGCTGGGTTGAAATGGGCCAACACCTCTTTTGATGTGATCAATTCTTTACACTTCTGGAAAGCTCGTCTACGTTCGTCATCCCACTTCCATGGTATCCCTGTTTGCAGTAGGGTGTTCAGCGGGTGTAATACCGTAGACAAATTTGGTAAGAACTTGTGGTAATAGTTTACCAGCCCGAGGAACGACCTCAGTTGTGACACATTTTCTGGTGCTGGAGCCTTGACTACTGCCTCAATCTTGTCAGGGGACTTTTGTAACCCCTCTTCATCGATGACGTGGCCGCAATACGAGATCTGTTTCTGGAAAAACTCGCACTTCTGGCGATTAGCTCGTAGCCCATATTCCTTTAATCTGGCGAGCACCTTCTCCAAGTTAGCGAGGTGATCACCGTCATTTTCGCCCGTGACCAAGATGTCGTCCAAATAACACTGGGTCCCTGGAATCCCTTGCAGGACCTGATCCATCGCCCTTTGCCAGATAGCCGGAGCCGAGGCTACTCCAAACACCAGCCGGTTGTATTGATAGAGACCTTTATGGGTGTTGATCATAAGGTAATGTTTTGAAGCTTCTTCTACCTTCATTTGCAAGTATGCCTGGGCTAGATCAATATTGTTGAAGCGTTTACCACCAGATAGCGAGGCAAAAATATCCTCAATTCGTGGAAGCGGATATTGCACCGTGTGAAGGACTGGGTTCACTGTCACCTTAAAATCCCCACAGATGCGGACCTTCTTTGGTTCCCCAGGCGTATTACTCAACGACCTCTTCATTACAGGAACGATGGGTGTAGCCCACTCACTCCAGTCCACTTTGGACAGTACTCCTGAACGTTCCAACCCTTCCAGCTCTGCTTCAACCGCTGGTCTGATCGCATAAGGCACTAGTCTGGCCTTCAGAAACTTTGGGCTTGCATTATCCTCTATTTTAATTGTTGCTGTTATTCCTTTTAATGTTCCTAGTCCCTCCTGGAACACTTCTTTTGCATCAGTTAGCATTTTTGACAGTCGTCCAGGTGTGACGTCGTCATCCTTTTTGGCCTCCACCTTCAGTGCCTGTATGGAATGCCAATCTAAATGTATCTTCCGGATCCATTCACGTCCTAGCAATGGTCGTCCTCCATTTGGCAATACATATATATCCATTTTAGGTATTTCCTGACCTTTATATGTCACTTTCACCCTTATTTTTCCTTTGGGGTAGACTTTTTGCCCCGTATACGTCTTCAAGACAATCTCTGTAGCTTTCAAGGGTATATGTGAAAATAGCCGCTTGTAGTCTCTTTGAGTTATGACTGTTAGAGCTGACCCAGTGCCAAATTCCATTTCCACTTGGACTCCGTCTATCTTGAGTGTAACCCAGATAGTCTGGTGATCCTCCATTTCGGTTACATTATTTAGTTTCAGACAACCCAGCTCCTTGCTTCCGGAGTCTGTGTCACTTTTCTGTTCATCTGAACCACTGTCCATCACCTGGTGTACCTTTTTGTACTTCTCCTGTGGCGATTTCTTACTTTTGGTTTTCTTCCCAGACCTGCAGACTCTTGCTGTGTGTCCTGCTTTCCCACACTGTCTGCACACTTGGTCCTTGAACCAACAATCTTTCTGGTCATGTGTTGTTCTGCCGCAGCGATAGCACTTCCCTGTTCCATAGGTCATTTCGTTGGTGCCATATTCTTGCGGTCTCCGTTGTATCTCTGCAGCGCCCCTTGTGGCTGCTTCGTGTGATACTGCCATACTGAAAGCTTTGTCCAGCGTAAGGTCCTTTTCTGATAGAAGCCATTTCTGGGTTCCTTCACTTTGTAGCCCACACACAAACTTGTCCCTTAACGTGTCTGCTAGTCCCGCTCCAAACTGGCAGTATTCCGATAGCTTGCGCAGTTCCGTTAGGTTCTCAGCATTGCTTTCGTCTTTGTGTTGGTTCCTTTTATGGAACTTAAATCGTTCTGCTATCAGCAGCAGTGTGGGGTTTAAGTGGTCCTGTAGGACTTCTACTATGCTTTCAAAATTCTTGTTTACCGGCTTCTCTGGGGTTATTAGATTTCGCAGTAACCCATAAGCTTTTGCACCCATGGAATTTAACAGAACCAGTGCTTTATTAGCATCTGGCACTTCATTCGCCCTGCAGTACTCCTCAATACGTTCCACATATGTCGCCCAATCTTCGACTTCATTGTCGAACGTAGAGATACTGCCACCCTTCGGCATCCTCGGTTGTGCGTTACCTATCCCCAATGGCGCCTCCCGCGCTTCCCCTTCTTCTCCGCTGGCACAAAATGGCGTCTCCCGCGCTTTCCTTCCTTCCCGCGCTCGCCCGTCTTCTCCGCTGCGGCTTCGCAAAATGGCGCCTCCTGCGCTCTTCCTTCTTCTCCGTGGCTCAATTGCGCCTCCCGCGCTCTCCCTGCTTCTCCGCGGCTCAATGGCATCTCCCGCGCTCTCCCTGCTTCTCCGTGGCTCAATGGCATCTCCCCTTGCTTCACCCCGCGGACCCTGATCAGCCCGTGATCCCTGGCTGTGCTCTGCGCGTTCGTCTCTTGATATTTTTCGATGCCGCTCCGTCTAGAACCCGGCTGTTTCTTACCCTCTCTCTCTCCGGTTTGCAGTATTATTCCTCGGCGCCGCTCGGTGATCAACCCCCGGCTGCGCCCTGCTCTCTTCACCCTCTTTCTTACCCCATCGACGCTGCCCAGCTCTCTCTCTCTGCCGTCGGTCAGCTCCAGCCGCCGCTGCTCGGGAAGGGTCTGCTCTGGACCTGTCATCGGTCTCTTACTGCTCCTTGTGGCTGGGGAACCAAGCCCGGCTCTCCACAGCCTCCCCAGCGAAGTTGGATCTCTGCCTGACTGCTGGGCGGTTGCTCGCGGTCGACGCCCGTGTTCCTGGACTCGACTATTTTTTTTTTGTTTTGTTTTTGTTTTATGTTGCAGATAGATTCGCATCAACACTCGTCGCCATTGTTAGATCCGTGGTTCAGTGGATAAATAATTACACGGATGCTGTACATAAACAAATAACAGGTCTTTACTGGAGGAGGGTAATCTCTAGACTGGGGTACAGAGGCATGCGCACAGCTTATATACCGGTGTGGTCACTGCCGGTACTACAGTATACAGGAGCTGTAAAAAGTAGTTCTGACTTAAAGCACATACACTACAATTATAAGCTGGTGAAGAGATTGAAGAATAGATAGAAACACTAAATAAGAAAAGGTAGAGTTCTCACAAACCCACTGGAGACACAGACACACACATCACCTTTCAATAAGCACCACGTGCCCTTGCTTTTCTTCCTTTCTGAAGGGGTACCTCTTCCCCAGCTGCTGGGCCTATTGCCTTTATCCCACTGACATTAGTTAAACTAGATGATGCCAGGGTTTCTGACGAGGTCAGCCTCCTCTGGTTTCAGAGGGCAATGGTCATGTTCCGCTGCACTTACATTTGCACATCGCGGACCCTGGGGCACTTCCAGGCCGATTCCTCAGGACACAATGGGAGAAAAGATAGAAAAAAAGACTTGTATTTATAGAGCACATTTCACAACTTCAGGATGCCCCAAAATGTTGGTTGAGGGCTAACTATTGTCCAGGACACTGTGGGGAACTGCCCTGCTCTTCTTCCAATAGTGCCACGGGATCTTTTACATTCACCTGAGGGGGCAGATGGGAGTTCGGTTTTACGTCTCATCTGAAAGACGGCACCTCTGACAGTGCAGCACTTCCACAGTACTGCACTGGAGTGTCAACCTAGATTATGTGCTCAACAAAACAAATCTCTGTGAGCAAGGCTGGCCATGATATGATCCACTGGGGTAGGATCTTGCCGTCAGGAGGCCTGAGTCATGTCGAAGCAAGGGCATCATTTCCATTCCGGCAGTGAGCTGCCAGCTGCCAGCTGTGACATTGTGCAGTCCGGAGGTTGGTTCTGGGGGTGGGGGGGTTAGACAATTATCAGGAGTGGGGGTGCACAGGCTGGCAGTGAGATACAGTATTTTATAAAAATATAAACATGGAAACTGTTTTGGGGAGCTGTTCTTGGCGAAGGCAGCAACTCCGTTCATGTGGCCCTGAAATTGCAATCACTGTCCAAGCTATGGCATAGGGCCCCTGAGTCATATAGTAAAGAGGCCCAACACTTGATACAGGCTGGGGCCCCATCCCACCATGGGAAGGCCCCTTTAAAAATGATGGCGGGTGACATGCTACGTTACCGGGTCGGTAAGTCAAACGACCTCATTGTGAGGCAGTATCTGCCCCGTTAACCACTGACTTTGCAGTCAGAAATATTGGCCCAGAAGTTGCTGGGAAATAGCGGTGAGTTTAAAGCACTCAGTGTTAATAATGTTCCAATCGATCAGCAGTTTGTGGCGAGGAAGCGATACGCTGTGAGTTGCAAATCGCCACAAATTGCTGGATGATTTGCGCCGCTCTGCTGTTAGTGTCATGAAAATAGAAGCTCGGCCTCAGCCTCAGCTTCCATGTGAGTTTCATGAAACTGCTGCATTTGAGCATTAATTACCCATTAAACCCACCACAGAAAGTTAGGGCTGGCAATTAATGATGTAAGAATCCTTTTAAGGAGGAGATTTATGTTCCTGCAAAGCCACTCAACCTCTCTGGCCCAGAAAGGGAACAATTTAAACTGTGGAATCTCATTCTTACAGGTAGTGTAAATTGTTCCTAGAGGTTTTTTAAATTGATGTAAAATTTTAAAAGAAGCTAGACTGTTGGTCCCATCATTCACCAAGGTCCCAGATGCCCTGGTGCCCTCATTATCATCTGGCACTTCCAGCAACTTGCGGTGCAAAAGATTTTTGAGCCGAAGGGTGAGTGAAAAAATACAATTCACGGGAAAGACCACGAGATGTCTCGCTCCAGCAAACTCTGGGCCAATGGGATTCCTACAATATAGGTTGGAACATTGACCCCGTATTATTGAGACCAGGGCAACATCCCAATTTAATCTTCACTTTCGAGGCAAATCCTATGATTGGGTGAAACTTGAAACACTAGTTTTTGCTAAAATAGCAGTTTGCAACACTGTTCGTTTGTTAAAAGCTGCTCTGCAGATGGGAGTTATTGCACAGAAACAATGTTCCTTTGGGTTTAGCTCATCCCCAGAAGTCGCTGAGATGAATTCAGGAAATTACGATGAACAATTTATTTTCTGAAAGACCTGTGCCCTGAAATTCCTGGGACTGGAAAAAGGTGGAAAGGCTGATGCCTGCTCAGGAGGGGTCCAGGGATCTGGTGCAGGAGTCGGCTACAGGGGCTTGCGTCCAATTTGTAATGCTCCTTTAAATTCCAGATCTTCTGCTTGTCCTCCCTTACGACAAGGCAATCATGTGGGGAGGAATTCTCAGACTTCTCCGAGAAATTCCGCCCATTCAGCCTCAAACAAGGCGGGTCTCACACCAGCTGCGAGCCAGTGCCTGATCCACTGAGGCACAGAAAGGGCCCCCAAAACCTCCAGCGTTAAAACTCCTCGATCCCGGAGGTGACTCTTTACCTTTGTATAGTCTGTTTTCCAAATTACAAAAAGTATATCAAGGCACTGGAGAATGAGGTAAAAAGGTTTGCAAGGATGATGCCAGAATTGAGAGGTTATACCTATCAGGAAAGACTGACCAGGCTAGAAAAGAGAAGACTGAGGGGTGACCTGATAGAGGTCTTTAAAATTATGAAAGGGTTGATAGGGTGGACATAGAGAAGATGTTTCCAAATGTGGGGGAGACCAAAATTCGAGGCCATAAATCCAATAAATCCAATAGGGAATTCAGGAGAAACTTCTTTACCCAGAGAGTGGTGAGAATGTGGAACTCGCTACCACAGGGAATGATTGAGGTGAATAGCATCGATGGTTTTAAGAGGAACCTAGATATGTACATGAGGGAGGAAGGAATGGAAGGGTATGCTGATAGGGTGAGAGGAAGTAGGGTGGGAGGAGACTTGTGTGGAGCAAAAACACTGGCATCGACTGGTTGGGCTGAATGGCTTGGTTCTGTGCTGTGATTTCTATTTAATTCAAGGAAATGCCTCCAAATTTCTCCCTTAGCTGCAAAACGTTTGCTTACTACATTCTTCTTCCCGGCTTTTCCTGGGTCTCAGGGTCATCCTTTCAGACTGGTTGGGTGCCAGGCAATGTGGGCGGACACAGCCCAAATGTTCTTGTGGGTTCAATGTGCCCATCCCAGTCACACAAACAGCCCCATCTTCCAAATACCGCATGGGTCTGGGGTTTCACGGGCACTCGGGCAAGGGTGTCCGCTCCATCACACATGCACTGGGGCAATGCTCCCCATCCAATTTCAGGGCCATGACTCCTTGTTAGAATAAAATTTTGCTGGACAAGATTTTGCTGGAAAAGACACAAACAACAAATTCGCTGACTGGGACTAATTGAATCACTGCACAGTGAGACATGCCACGCTTACGCATGGCTGGAACAAAGTTCGTCTCGTGTCCTGACTGGGACTAATTGAATCACTGAGGACTAACAAGGTTCACTGGTATCCTATCATCGAACTAATCACTTGTATCCTATTATCGAACTAATCACATTCTGCCGGGGAACAAGATGGAACGAAGACCTGAAGAGGCAAAATTGGCAACACAAGTGTGTAAACTCCTGACTGGAGTAAAATAACGATATGCGCTAATAAATGAATTGATTGGATGAATGTAAATGATCTAAAACCAACTTCTTGGAATTGTATATAAGCTCGGCACGTACTACAATCGGGGAGAAGGTGCTCTCGCAGACCGCATGGTTGCAGACGCTTCTCCCAGAGCTCTGTCATTTAATAAAGTTGTCTCTCTTACTCAAAGTCTAGTTTCCGAGGAATCATTTTTCCTACAACACTCCTTACAACACAGTAATGTCAAAGTCAGCTCCAAAAAAAACAAAAGGAACCAAATTATTTAAAGGGGCATTGTCTTCATGAATACGTCTTAGGCAAATTTTTATTGCTATAGAACCAGATGAGCTGAGTCATGGCGAGATTATGTACCAAGCAACGTGACTTTGTGCTTTAAGGCAATTTAAGTCATTGCACGGTGGGTTTGAAAGCAAATGAAAGAAAGGTTTGACCAGACCTTTTTCCTGAGGACAGTGTGCCTTTAACTACACCAGACGGCTAGATACTGCACCTAACTATGTTCCTGCAATCTTTAGTTTACTGATTGATTGACAGATTTAGCTCACTGAATGGGAATGGACCATTCAGAGCTGCTTGGAGTCTGGATATGTTGTACATTCAGTCTCATTCTGCCAGCTGACCTAAGACATGCGCTTTGCAATTACTTTCTTATGGGTTGTATCTGTCGATGTGTAAGTGACTGAGCCTGGAGAGTGTGTGCACCTCACAATGCAATTTAACTCAATGAGTTACAGACAGAGGAGTTCTCCTATGTCTCATTAACCCCTTCATTGTTACGGACATTACCGAAACGTTTTTCTCATGGTCACAGGAATGCAAAGAGTTTCCCCGTTGACTCAGCGAGTCTATCCGGGTCTCAGCTGAGCCATGCAGAAACAGGAAGGTCCCTCTTCAACCTCCCATTTGTCTTGAATTGAAAGATGGTGGCTGCGATGCTGGTTTGGGTACTAAATTGAGTAGGAGCGGCGTTTCCCTTTCAGGGACCCGTGCAACATTTCGGTTTGGGTCCCCTACATTTTACTAGATATTGACACTAAATATTCACTGGATCTGATTGGGGCCACTGACTGGCTTGGGAACCAATGCAACTTCATGGGTTGCACGGTCTTAACGCCCCTGAAAATCAGCCTCAGTACTCCTGTGTCAGGGAAGGGAAGATTGGTCAGGATTCCCATTCCTGATTGAAATCCAGCAATTACTGTTGGAAGTATGCATGTGCAGACATCGGGTGAGAACAAGATTGGTTTTGGCTGTAAATAGTCTGGTGGCCAATAGTGGCCATTTGGGTGAGGTAGTGGAGGGTGTTCGGCAGTAATGAAACTCTACCGCAGCAAGGAGTCAATAATCTCGAGACAGAGTGGAAGAGGTTGAAGAGGAAGAAAGATGAAACATCATGGTTTAAAACATGCCATTAGCTTGTACAAAGTTCTGTTTATCCATCACCCCTGTGCTTGCTGACCTACATTGGCTCCTGGTTAAGCAATGCCTCGATTTAAAAAATTTCCTCCTTGTCTTCAATTCCCTCCATGACCTCGCCCCACCCTATCTCTGTAATCTCCTTCAGCCCCACAACTCCCCGAGATATCGACGCTCCTCCAAACCTGGCCTCTTGCGCCGCCCTGATTTTAATCGCTCCAACATTGGTGGCCATACCTTTAGCTGCCTAGGCCCTAAGCTCTGGAAATCCCTCCCTAAACCTCTCCGCCTCTCTACCTCTCTCTCTTCCTTTAAGACGCTCCTAAAAACCTACCTTGGTGACCAAGTCACCTGTCCTAATATCTCCTGGTGTGGCTTGGTGTCAAATTTTGTTTGATAATAGCTCCTGTGAAGCACCTTGGGATGTTTTATTATACTAAAGGCGCTATATAAATACAGGTTGTTGTTATTGTCATACATTAGTGATGCTAATCTCACAAGTTATTTATCTGCTTATGTTTCCTGCAGGTCACTCTTTGCTAACTAATCACTGGGTTAACCATATTAGGTGTGTGAGTGACAAAGTCAGTTCAGTATCAATTAAAGGCAAATTTCAGTCAATTTGCCAAAATTTCTGAACTTATTGATAGACACTCACTGGGCAGATGTGCAAATCATATCACGATGGCACAACCTAGCACAGAAAATCCTGTTACAATGATTGCCTCTCATTGAATACACAACACACATTGCAATACAGTGACTGCCACTCACTGACCAGTTTAACAGATCACATTAAAATGGCATCGATTGTCATTGACATAACATTGTACATCCCATTATGGCAGTGACTCTCATTCATTAACATTACAGATCCAATTGTAGTGCCAGTGTGTCTCATTGACTAACATTACAGATCCCATTACAGATCCAATTACAGTGCCATTGCCACTCACTAACCAACATCATCAATTCCAACATCATGGTGATGCTATTCAGTGACCATTAATACCCCTCCTTTACAAAGCATTGCAATTCGCTGACCAATATCACATACTGCATCTGTAAGCATCGAACGCAGGCCCCAAGTTAATTTCAGACTTTTTGAATGATTGTTACCAACAGCCTGTTTGGAGAAGATGGGAGGGGCCCAGGTGTTCCTGGACAGGAGATTCCAGCCAGGCCTACAAACTAATTATGGGAGAATTTCTGGGCAGGCAGAATTCTCTGGGAAGACAATGGGCCCAGGCTAGGTGACTCTTACAGTGACAAGCACCTAGATGAGATAGCCCCGAAGGTGGGAACCGGACAAAAGATGGCCATTGTAAATTAATGGAAAGCCACTTAACCCAGGATCAGGTGAGAAGTGTGGCCCATCATCTGCCATTAACACCAGCACCTAGATGGGATAGCCCAAAAAGGCGGGAAACCAGACAAAGAAGACAAAGAAAGGTTTTTTAAAAAAAAGACCTCACTGCAACTACACAGGGCTGGAAGGATATAAAGTAGGCAGCTTTGGCCATTTTCTCTCTTTCTCGCTTGCTCGGAATGACCACAAGCGACAAGAGCCCCTGTTCTGGACCGATGGACATTATGTGACATTCTGGACATTTTTACATGCAATAGCACCCTCTGGTGGCGGTTATTGTGTTAACAGTTTGTAAGCTGGAAAGGTCATCTGTTCCTTTCTTCCTGTGTGAAGTCATTTGACCTTTGTTCCTTTCTTCCTGTGTGAGGTCATTTGACCTTCTTACCTTTCTTCGTGTTGACCCCAGGAAGCAGTTTTGCCAGGAAGAACCTGACTTGAGTAATGGAGAATTTGTTATGAGAGGTTCCATTACAATCCAGTGTAATCTGACTTCATATGTTAGGCCAAGCGCAATATCTGTGAGTATCTTTAGTTCTTAGCATAATAGCAATGTTGTCAGAGTAATATTTTGATAATACTATGTTTATAAAAGGTTAATATTTAATAGTTACAGAAGTTAGTTCAAATGTTAGTTAGTTATACAATTAGTCTATTCTGCTGTTGTAAATATGTTTATATCTTATGTAATATCGAATGTATAGTACTCAGTTTATGTACAAAACATACTTTGTCTTTGTTTACAGTTTCACAAATTTGTTCAAGTAAAAGCTTCAAAACAGCAAACGGCTTCAGAAGAATTATTTTGAATGAGTGTTTAACTTGCTGGATAGCTAGATAGGAGCACGTCTAGCGCGGCCAGTACAGCCCCGCCTTGCTCTTCGACTGTAGGAGCGAACCTCGAAACTGGGACTTGGATACTGCATCGGCGATACGGAACCAGGAGACACGTTCTACACGGGGGAAGCAGCAAGCAAGAAAATGGACAATCGGGATGAGCATTGTCCAAGCCCACGCATCCTTAAGACCACCGGTACTGTGAGAGGGGTTGCTGTGTGTCCCAACCAATCCAGAGGGGTTTAGTGAGGAGGTTCTGTGTGTATTTTATACTCTGTATGCAACACAGTGTGATTTTAGACGTCTTAATACGAGACAGGGGCCTGTTCGATGGGCCAAGTTGTATTGTTGTACTGTTTGTTTTACGCCACCAGGCATTTTACGTACTGGAGGCGGGTGTGTGTGTTAACCTTATTAAATACCATATGGTTGAGTCTGAAAAGCTTGTCTGTGTTCCAATCCTGTTCACCTAAACTGGCTGAGTGGCAGGAGGCAGAGGGTGATGGTCGAAGGTTGCTTTTGTGACTGGAAGCCTGTGTCCAGTGGGGTACCTCAGGGATCGGTGCTGGGTCCCTTGTTGTTTGTGATCTACATAAATGATTTGGATGAGAATGTAAAAGGTATGATCAGTAAGTTCGCAGATGACACGAAAATTGGTGGGGTGGTAAATTGCGAGGAGGAAAGCCTCAGGCTACAGGACGATATAAACGGGTTGGTCAGATGGGCGGAAAAGTGGCAAATGGAATTTAACCCTGAAAAGTGCGAGGTGATGCATTTTGGACGGACAAATAAGGCAAGGGAATACACAATGAGTGGTAGGACCCTAGGAAGTACAGAGGGTCAGAGGGACCTTGGTGTACATGTACATAGATCCCTGAAGGCAGCGGAACAGGTAGATAAGGTGGTTAAAAAGGCATATGGGATACTTGCCTTCATTAGCCGAGGCATAGAATATAAGAGCAGGGAGGTTATGATGGAGCTGTACAAAACGCTGGTGAGGCCACAGCTGGAGTACTGTGTGCAGTTCTGGTCGCCTCACTATAGGAAAGATGTGATTGCTTTGGAGAGGGTGCAGAGAAGATTCACCAGGATGTTACCTGGGATGGAACGCCTCAGCTATGAAGAAAGACTAAACAGGTTGGGGTTGTTTTCCTTGGAGCAAAAAAGGCTGAGGGGGGACCTGATTGAGGTGTACAAAATAATGAGGGGCATAGATAGGGTAGATAAAGAGGAACTTTTCCCCTTAGTAGGGGGGTCAATAACAAGGGGGCATAGATTCAGGGTAAGGGGCAGGAGATTTAGAGGGGATTTGAGGAGGAACTTTTTCACCAAGAGGGTGGTTGGAATCTGGAACTCACTGCCTGAAAGGGTGGTAGAGGCAGGAACCCTCACAACATTCAAGAAGCATTTGGATGAGCACTTGAAATGCCATTGCATACAAGGCTATGGACCAAATGCTGGAAAATGGGATTAGACTGGACAGGGATGGATGGGCGGTGCAGACACGATGGGCCAAAGGGCCTCTTTCTGTGCTGTAAAACTATGACTCTATGACTGTAATTCCTGTCATATAGAACTAAGTAGGAGGGGTGAATCGAAACACCATAGAAACCAACTACACATCCCTGGAATCCCATGACCCCAACCAATGCCATGTTAGTGGAGGGGTCATGGTGAGTTACAACAGTGGGAAGTGAAGGGGGGAAATGGCCTAAATTCTCATGTGTAATTAGTGGAGTATTAATTCCAATTACTGTATTATTGTATTAATTCCAATTAATCAGGAAAAGTCTTCACTGATTGCCACTTACTTAATGGCCCAGAAATTCAGGTCGGGGACTTCCCACGGGTGCAAGCCCCCAACCAGCACTTACCTAGCGCACCGGCCGTTGAGCTGTGGGCCCGTGTGGGATTCCGATCCTGGGCCTCCTCCAACTGCCGGCGCGCAGTGCTTGCGTATACCAGGGGCGCAGTTAGTTCGATGCGTGCCCTGGGATCATGTGGGCCATGGAGAGCCAATGGTAGCAGGGAATGCTTCATTCATAAGTTTGACAGGAAGAGCTGTCAAACCTATAAATACTACAAGCCCCAAAACATCACTGAAACTTCAAATAAATTTTAAAAAACATCGCATTTTAAAAATAACTATAAATTACATGAAATAACTATTTTAAACAATAATTTAAATTTTTGAAAAAATTAATTACATTTTCTAACGGGGCTAAAAATAAACTTACCTTTCTTTAAAGTATTTAAAAATAATAAACCCGTGGAAAAAATGTTTTAATTTTAATTAATTCACCACTTATCTTGTTAAAAGCAGGCCTGTGCCTGCTTTTTTAAAGTGTAACTGCTGGAGACTTACCCTCCCGAAAAAACCTGAAAAAAAACGTAAGCTCGATGCGCACGCGCCGCCTCCCTGGCGCACGCCTTCCACCTCTCCACCCCTTCTTTCAGGGGAACGGAAGTATCGGTTTCCCACGCATGCGCAGTGCATGCACGAAACCGGCACTTCCATTGGGCTTACGGGTGAGCACCCCATGCGTACTCACCTGTGGAGACACGAATTTCTGAGCCATTAATGTTTTCTTTTACTCAAAATGAAATTGAGGAGTGAAAAAGCATTGATAATACAATGCAGGAAAATACCAATGCAGATGCAATATAGGTTAGTGTCATCCTGGAGGTATTCGCTCAAACCCAGATATAGTTTTATGCCAGCAAAAAGGTTAAGGTTTGAATATTAAATAATGAAGTGTCAGGAAGAAATGTTAAATGTCATTTGGGATGAACTAAATAATGTTTTAGCCATTCACCTGGACCCATGGCCATTGCTTTGTTTGCCAAAGAATTCTACCCCATTTATTGTTCACAGTTAGAATTCCTGCATAAAAGTCATTTACCCTCTTGGTAAAAAATATAGGCCCAGAACTTGGTGTTGGGGGCTTGCCGCGCGTGCAAGCCCCCGATGTGCACTCACCCTGTGCGCCGACATCTGAAACCTGGCCCGCAGTGGATTTCCTGTCAGTGGCCAGGTTCTGATGTCGGTGCGCTGTGCTAACCTGACCCAGTGGCATAGTTAGTGCGATGTGCCGGCTGGGATCAGGTGAGCACTGTTCAGCCAATCAGGGGAGGGGAAACTTCATTCATAAGTTTGAGAGTAAGAACGGTCAAACTCATGAGAAGTACTGCACCCCAAAACACTACTTAAACTTTAAATAAAATTTTTTAAAACATCCCAATTGTTAAATCTATATATATAAATCGGTACTTCTGTCCTTCTGTCCTTCTGTCTGTGTGTCTGTCATCGCGTGTGCGTCTGGGGGTTATGCGCTCGAAAGTTACAGGGCGTACCTACGCGCGCGTTACCTCCAAAGAAAGCTTACGCTTCCGAGACGGTTTTAAGCGTATTTACGTTTCGGCCGGGCTAAAATCGCGCCTGCAGTATCCCAAAAACCTTCAACGTTCCACTCATTAGCATCTCATTATCCGCTCATTAGCGACAGAGTGACCTCGAGCTCGACCAATCGTACGCCGGGTTGCTGGCGTGTGCCGCCGGGCCAATCGGTGCGTGTGTGGCCGGGCCTTATCATTCTGAACCGAGGTGAGTCGCCGCCATCTTGATTCCAAACTTTTCCTTTCTTTTTCCCGCTTTCTGCGTCTTTAAAAAAAACGTTGCTTTTAAAACACATATTGTTTTTTAAAAAAATGATTTAGAAACGAATTAACTTATCTAATCTCATTAATTTTCCTACCTTTCCCCGTTTTTCCAGGTAGGCCTCGAAGCCTCGGCTTCTCCTTCGCACCCACGCCCGAGCTAGGCACCTCCCAGCCCCACTCGAAGGCTGGAGGGCCGAGCCTCAGCCCAGCGCCGCTAGGGTGCGCGCGCAGCAGGAGCTGAGATGCGGCGTCTCTCTCTGGCTCGGCCGGGGGGTGGGGCTTGCTGAGCGTCAAGCGTCACCCTGGCAACCGGCCCCCCGGCCGTCTCGCACAGCCGCAATCGGCGGTCGGGGGGGGCGCGACCCTCGGGGGGGGCCGCGACCCTCTGCGGGGGCCGCGACCCTCGGGGGGGGGCGACCCACGGGGGGCCGTGACCCTCGGGGGGGGCGCGACCCTCGGGGGGCGGCCGTGACCCTCGGGGGGGGCCGTGACCCTCGGGGGGGGCCGTGACCCTCGGGGGGGGCCCCCCGCCCTCCCTCCCCTCCCTCCCCCCCGCGCCCCCCTCCCCCTGCCCCCCCTCCCCCACCCTCCTCTCTCCCCCTTCCCTTCCCCCCTCCCCCCTTCCCTTCACCCCCCTTCCCCCCCCGCCCTCCCTTGCCTGCCTCCCCCCCCCCCCCAGTTGCTCTCTCTCTCTCTCTTCCAACAACATGCCCTCGAGAAAGCCTCGGCACCGCCGGGCACTTCAGCTAGTTAAGTATAAATAAGTTTAAAAAAATAATTTAAACAATAATTTTTTTTTTTGAAATAAATAAATTTTTAATAAAAAGGGTCTAAAACTAAACTTACCTTATTGTAGATTCTTTAAAATAATAAACCTGTGGGAAAAAAATTCTAAATTGCACTAAAACACCACTTACCTGTAAAAATAAATACTTACGTGTGCTTTTTACAAGCGTAAAGACCAGAGGCCTTAACATATGCGCAAATCCCCCAAAACAGAGGAAATCCAAGACGCACACGCTGCCCCCTACAGCGCACGCGCTAGCCTCTTAAACTCTTGGGTTAGAGGAGAGGAAATGCCGGTTTTCAGCGCATGCGCTGTGCATGCTGAAAACCGGCATTTCCTCCGGCCAGACGCGTGAGTACCCCTTCCGTACTCACGCGTCTGGGGAGGAATTACTGCCCCATAGATTTAGGAAAAGATTAAGAGTTGGTGCTACCGTTTTGTGAACAAATAGATTTTTCATTAAAAAGACAGTCATGATCAATCTTTCAATTAACTCAGTCTCTCCAATCTATGGATTCAGTATGTTGTGCAACTGTCTCTGGAAGAAATAGCCTGTCTCACTTAGAGGATGAATCCTCGAAATTCCAAATGTGAACTACTCCACAAGGCCGGCACCTGCTTTAATCAGGCAAGGCATCATCCGGATCAGCAATAAAAAACGTAAAGCTCCATTTCGTTAATGGATAGGAGGATGCCTCTGTTCCCAGCCAGATTTATCTGTGGCAGGGCAGAAAGATGGGATTACGAGACAGTTAGAATTCAACCCATATTTCAGGTAGGTGTCAGCCATGGCTCAGCAGGTTTAACTCTTGCCTCTGAGTCAGAAGGTGATGGATTCAAGACCCACTCCAGGGACTTTGAGCACAAAATCTAGGCTGACACTCCAGTACAGTACTGAGGAAGTGCTGCTGTCTTTCAGATGAGATGTTAAACCAAGTGCCCTCTCAGGTGGATGTAACAGATTCCTTGGCACTATTTGAAAACTAGCTGGGGAGTTCTTTCTGGTGCTCTGGCCAATATTTATCCCTCAATCAACAGCACTTGAACAGATTATCTGGTCATTATCTGATTGCTGTTGGTGGGACCTTGCTGTGTGCAAATTGGCTGCCGTTTATCATAGAATCATAGAATGGTTACAGCATGGAAGGACCTTCCTGTGGGCTCATTGGCTGCCACGTTTCCTACATTTCAAAAGTACATCTTTGGCTGTAAAATGTTTTGGGATGTCCTGACGTCGTGAAAAGTGCGATATAAATACAAATGAAAGATGGCATCTCCGACAGTGCAGCACTCCCTCAGTACTGCACTGGAGTATCAGCCTAGATTATGTGCTGATGTGGGACTTGAACCCACAACCTTCTGACTCAGAAACAAGAGGGCTACCCACTGAGCTACTGCAGATGAACAATGTGAAGAGGTGAGGGGGAATCCCGGGGAGAATTTCTTTTATGCAGTGAGTTGCTATGATCTGGAAGGCACTGCCTGAAAGGGTGGTGGAAGCAGATTTAAAAGTAACTTTCAAAAGGGAATTGGATATAAAATTGAAAAAGTGAACTTTGCCGGGATATTAGGAATGAGTGGGATTAATTGGATAGCTCCTTCAAAGAGCAGGCACAGGCACGGTTGGCCGAATGGCCTCCTTCTGTGCTGTATGATTCTACGGTCAGTGAGGTATTGTTTTTTATTCATTCACAGGATGCGAGCATCGCTGGCAAGGCCAGCATTTATTGCCCACCCCTAATTACCCTTGAGAAGGTGGTGGTGAGCCACCTTCTCGAATAAGAGGGCAGTTAAGAGTCAATCACATTGCGTTGGGTCTGGAGCCACGTATCGGCCAGACCAGATAAGAATGGCAGATTTCCTTCCCTAAAGGACATTAATGAACCAGATGGGTTTTTAAGACAATCCAGTAGTTTCGTGGTTACCATTAGTAATACTAGCTTTTTATTCCAGATTTATTTAATTAACTGCATTTAAGTTCCACCAGCTGCTCTTGTGGGATTTAAACTCATGTTTCCATTGGATCATTAGCCCAGGCCTTGGGATTACTAGTCCAGTAACAGAACCACTATGCTATGTATTGGATATGCACAGAAGCTCATAGCCATGTCTAAAAGTCACAGGGAGCGTTTCCATTTGCCCAATACAAAGCGCACATTCTCTCTTTATGGGGACACACCCCATTTACCTAGCTTCCGAGAGCTTAGGCATAGGTTGGCAGTAGCCAAGGCTGAGGCATCCCTCAAGTGTATGCAGGGTCTTGTTGGAAGTGAACAGCTGAAACCGTGCAGCCTATCCTCAACGAGCAATGGCGAGCTTCTCACTGCTTCTCCAGCCAGGGCCACCTAGCTGGAGTAAGAAAAGCATAAAGCTACCGTCCAGGCTCCATGAATGGCCAGGCTGGCTGGTCAGTCATTCACAGTGCCCTGCACACACTGAACCTGCCCGGATATTGGATTAGGAGTCTAAACTTGCTTCCAAACTTCCATCGCTACACGTGTTAATTTTTATAATCTTTTTGACCTCATTCTGGTCATATAATGAGCGTTTACTGGCAGCATAGATAATCTCTCGCTCCATCTTCAGGAGATTCTGGAAGAGGAGTTCCCTCTCTGTCTTACTCCTGTTGGCTATGCTGAAATTCTACCAGAGTTTGTAGTCATTCATTCATTCATTCATTCATTCATTCATTCATCCTGTCTATCCACCCACCCACCCACCCATCCACCCAGTCATCCTTCCATCTTGTAGCTTACCTTTTTGTAGATTAGAGACTCTGTTTGTCTATTTGTCCAAGAATGTGGCCCCTATATTTACTGGGGTGGGGTTTTGAAGTGGGTGGGGAGGAATTATGGTCAGGTTTCCCCGAAAGCCATTACGTTTTCTGGGTTTCCCACCCGGTAGCCAGCCTGACTGATTTAATGGTGTTCGGGGGAAAGACCGTGGTGGAGGGTGGGAGTGGGAGTAATGCGTGATTGGGGGGGGGGGTCGGGTGTGATTCTGGATGGGCCGGGGGAAGGTCAGTGATCATGTGGAGTTCGGGAGGGTCAGTGGTTACAGGGAGATTAGGGAGATCGGGGAGATCCGTGATTGCAGGGAGATCAGGTGAGATCAGAGGGGCTCGGTGATCACGGGGAGCTCGGTGATCGCGGGGAGATTGGGGGGCTCGGTGATCGTGGGGAGATTGGGGGGCTCGGTGATCGTGGGAAGGTCAGGGGGCTCGGTGATCGCGGGGAGATTGGGGGCTCGGTGATCATGGGGAGATTGGGGGGCTCATGATAGGGAAATTGTGGAGGTGGGTGGGGTCAGACAGATCATGGGGGGGCGGGTGGTCCACAGGGTAAGCTTTTTGGGCCTGGAGGAAACACTCGTGCTCCTCCTGACCTACAAACTGTGCTGTAAAGCCACTTATCTGATAGATCTGATCCTTCTCATCTCCTTCTGCCTGCCAGGTTTCCTGAGGCCTGGGAAACCCAGACAACAACAGTAAAAAATACAAACCTTGTTAAAACGGAGGCAGACAGCCTCCTTGAAAGGTTTCAACTGCCTCATCAGTCTCTGTCACTAATGAAAATAATTGATGTCCTCTATTTTGTGCACATGGCCAATTAATTTCATATATTAGGGAACTAGCGTCAGCCATGGCTCAGTGAGTCGTACTCTCCCCTCTGAGTCAGAGATTGTACCTCCCACTCCAGGGACCTGAAAACAAAATCCAGGCTGACACTCCAGTGCAGTACTGAGGGAGTGTTGCACTGTTGTAAGGGGTTTTCGTTCTCGCCCCTTAGATTCTATACTCTGGACTTAGGCGCCAGAACTACAATGTAGAGAAAACTCGTGCAGACCAAGTTCGATGAAACAAAATGAAATTTTATTGCATAAGGAAAAATTTCAAATCAAATGCAAGCAGATGAGGGAGTACATGGGAGGGAAAAACAAACACAAACAAATCATAATGACATTATACTAACTAACGCAAATACAGGCATCTTATATTCTACAAAGATCATCATGAAATAAGGAAACACACGGAACATCGAGGGACAACAACTCATGTTAATTGTACCCTTAAATCCACCCCCTTATTGAACCTATCTAGATCTGATTGTGAAGGGCCAGAAACATGCTCACCAATCCCACTAGGAAGTGCAAGGTTTTGAAAACGAGTCTGTGTTTGGTCCTTTCAGGCATCTCGTCTCCACGTGGATCGTGGAGCCCCTGCAAGCTGCACCACACCTCTCTCCTGAGGTGGGGGTCGGGGGCGGCTGGACACCGGCGGGCCTGGATGTCAGCGGGGTCGAGGATCGTCAGCTCGACCCTGGTCAAAGGAGCCTTGGGCTGGCTCCCATCGCTTCTTCAGGTTCCTTTCCTCTCTTCTACGGAGCCGTGGTGGCTGGAAGGTTTCTTCGCTTGGGACCTTTATTTTTTTGTTTCTTCTCCCAAGCTGGGTCTATGGCCTCTCGTTCCGGCAACGGCCCGGGGATGGTCGATGATCTCCCGATGTCTTCCCCGGGGCGGAACGCCTGCGATTGACTGCTCCTTCTTCTGGGTATCCAGATTCAAGCTGTGTGTTTCCAGCTCTCCAACCCGGCGTGTCTGTGCTCAAGCTGCAGGCTTGCAACTGTCTGCCTTCCAACTCGCTCTGGCCTGCCTGTCCCGACTGCTTCAGAGTGCTTGCTTGTGTCTTTAACTGCCGAAAAGTCTCTCCAGATATGCCTTTCTTCCCGAGGCCTCACTTCCCGCCCAAAATCAGGTTAGTCTTTGTTTTAGCTTTGGCGGGCTTTGAGCACAGCGGGGCAGTTATTATATTTAAAATAATTTGAAGCGGCTGGTAACAGGCCCATCTCTGGTTGGAAATGGCTTTCAATGTTTCGAATGTCCTGCTGATCTCGTTACCGAGCCCTTGGTGTTGTCCTCATGAATATATATTGTCCTCTTTTGTCTGGGTCAACATTTAGATGGCCCCTGTCTCCAAGCCGATCTTGAGTGGCGCTGCATCTAATCCATATGCATGCCTGTGGGTCTGGTTTCGTTCTCTCCGAAACGGCTTCCAGAACTCACTGTGGGTTCAATCCACATAGTGTAGTGTATGTAACCTGTACCACCTTAAGAGGATACCTTAAGGTGATGGACTACTTTTTGATGGCTCCTGTACATTGTAGTACCGGTGGTGACCACACCGGTATATAAACCCTGTGGAGCAAAGTGTATTCCAGTTCAGCCCTGACCCTCAATTACTAAAGACCTGTTTAATTATTTCTGTAGTCTGTGTCCAGTTATTCAGCATAACTACATTTGGAAACACAGACTCAACAGTGGCGACGAGTCTGATCTTACCTAGCGGCAGTTGCGTCAAAGGAAGCTTCGCCTCTGAAACAGGCGTCGATCAAGGACATCCACCCTCAACATCCTGCTGGGCACTGCATAGCACGGGAGGCAATCGGGAACCCGGGTTGGTTTCTGGCCACGAAGTCAAACATCAGTGAACATCCCTTCGACGACAGCAGCAGGTACGCACGATTGAGCGGCACGGGGGGGGGAAGTCGGCCGAGTTGTCAGTAAGAGAAGGGGAGGGAAACGACGAAAAGGGCGGAGAACACGACCGCAGCCGATGTCAGGGGCCGGACTGCAATCGGGGCAGAGACGCGCAGCAGCCAGAAAAGCGTTTATGTCCACAAGGACCGCGGGAGCGGCGGGGAACAAGAGCAGCAGCATAGGGGAAAATAAAGGACCGCTGGGAGGCGAGAACGGCAACAGCGCGGTAATCGCCATTTTGAGTCGGCGGGGGAAGAAGACAAGCGCGGGAAAAGCCGCCAAGCGCGGGAAGCCGCCATTTTGAAAAAAATAAAAATAAAAATAATAATCATATCCGAAGGAAAGGAAACTCAACAAGGATGCCAAAAACGGGTAACATCACTGCTTTTGATAGCGATGTGGAAGATTGGGCCACTTATGTGGAACGCGTCGAAGTTTACTGTACAACGAATGAGGTACCGGAGGATAAGAAAGCACTAACCCTATTAAACTCGATGGGTGCGAAGACGTACGGGTTATTAAGGAACCTTGTAACACCAGATAAACTGGTAGGAAAGAGTTTCGCGGATATTGTTACTATCCTGCAAGAGCATTTAAACCCCACGCCGCTGCTGATAGCGGAACAATTTAAATTCTACAGAAGAATTCAACTTAAAGAGGAAAGCAACGCTGAATTCTTAATCGAACTGCGCAAGTTATCAAAGTACTGTCAGTTCGGTACAGGACTAGCAGATGCACTGAGATATAAGTTTGTGTGTGGGCTCCTAAGGGAAGGAACCCAGAAGCGACTGCTAGAGGAAAAGGACCTTACGCTGGACAAAGCTTTCAGCATTGCAGCATCGCATGAGGCAGCAGCACGAGGCGCTGCAGAGATACAGCAAAGGCCATTGGAATTCAGCACCAATGAAATGGCATTGGGCGCAGTAAAATGCTATCGTTGCGGAAGGACAACGCATGACCAGAACCAGTGCTGGTTCAAAGATAAAGAATGCAGGCAATGTGGCAAACTTGGTCACTTAGCGAGAGTATGCCGGTCAGGAAAGAAGACCAGCAGCAAAAAGTCGCCGCAGGAGAAGTACAAAAAAGTACACAAGGTGACAGAGAACAGTTCGGCACGGTGGCATAGTGGTTAGCACTGTTGCCTCACAGCGCCAGGGACCCGGGTTCGAATCCGGCCTCGGGTGACTGTCTGTGTGGAGTTTGCACATTCTCCCTGTGTTTGCGTGGGTTTTCTCCGGGTGCTCCGGTTTCCTCCCACAGTCCAAAGATGTGCAGGTTAGGTTGATTGGCTATGATAAATTGACCCTTAGTGTTAGGGGGATTAAATACGGGGGGTTACAGGGATCGGGTGGGATATGTGGCGGTGCAGGCTCGATGGGCCGAAATGGCCTCTATCTGCACTGTGGGGTTTCTGTGATTTCTGTGATTTCTGTGAAGATGGATTCAGACTCCAGCAGTAAGGAACTGGGTTGTCTAAAAATACATAATGTGGGTAACACAGCAGACCACCAAACTATCTGGGTCATGCTTCGAATAGCAGGAGTCCAAGTGAAGATGGAATTGGACACTGGATCGGCATTGACGGTCATGAATAAGCAAGATTACAAAAGGTTATTCTCGCACGTTCCCCTGAGGGATACGGAGATTGTATTGAAAACATACACGGGGCAAATAGTATACCCCATCGGAAAGATAAAAGTAAATGTGGTCTTCAATGGTAAAGAAAGTCAGAAAATGGACTTGTATGTGTTACCTGATGGAGGTCCGCCACTACTGGGACGGGAATGGATCCGGAGAATAAATGTGGACTGGCATTCCATACAAGCACTGACTGTAGATTCCTGTAAAGAGGACGACGTCAAACCTAAATGACTGTCCAAAATATGCTAAGGAGGTGTTCCAATAGGGACTGGGAACACAAAGGAATTACGGCAAACATCAAGGTTGAAGAACATGCAAACCCAAAATTTTTCAAAGCCAGACCGATACCTTATGCGATACTACCTGCTGTGGAAGCAGAGCTGGAAGGGCTAGAACGTTCGGGAGTACTGTCAAAGGTGGACTGGAGCGAATGGGCCACACCCATTGTTCCTGTCATGAAGCGTTCGTTGAGCAACAAGCCGGGGGAACCTGGGAAGGTTCGCATCCGTGGCGATTTCAAGATCACTGTTAATCCGGTTCTTCACACGGTGCAATATCCGCTTCCGCGGATTGAAGATATCTTCGCTTCGCTGTCTAGCGGGAAACACTTCACCAAGATAGACCTGGTGCAGGCGTACCTACAGATGGAAGTTGATGAAGCGTCACGCCAGTATCTCACGATCAACACACATAAGGGCTTATATCGGTATAATAGACTGGTTTTTGGAGTGGCATCAGCTCCAGCGATTTGGCAAAGGGCCATGGAGCAGGTATTGCAGGGAATTCCAGGCACACAATGCTACCTGGATGACATTCTGATTACAGGAGATGATGATAAGGATCACCTCGCGAATTTGGAGCAGGTGCTCACCAGATTGAAAGAATATGGGCTCAGGGTTAATCGCCAGAAAAGTGAGTTCTTTCAAAAGCGAATCTCGTACTGCGGCCACGTCATTGACCAGGAGGGGCTCCATAAGTCACCTGACAAGATCGAAGCTGTTGTGAAAGCTCCCGCTCCGGAAAATGTATCCCAGTTGAGGTCGTTCCTTGGGTTGGTTAACTATTACCACAAGTTTCTTCCAAATTTATCCACGGTGTTACACCCGCTGAACACTCTTTTGCAAATGGGAATACCATGGAAGTGGAGCGATGATTGTAAGCGGGCTTTTCAAAAAAGCAAGGCACTGATCACCTCTAAGTGTTGGCTCACTTTAACCCAACGCTGCCTATTCGCTTAGCTTGTGATGCTTCTCCATATGGTATCGGGGCAGTGCTCTCACTTAAGTTTCCAAATGGCTTGGAAAGGCCAGTCGCGTTCGCATCCAGATCATTGACCTCTGCAGAGCGCAACTATGCTCAGATAGATAGGGAGGCTCTCAGCCTCGTGTGGGGAGTCAAGAAATGTAACCATTACCTGCAAGGCCAAAAGTTTACGCTGCTGACAGATCACCAGCCGTTGGTTTCCATTTTTAACCCTAAGAAGGGTGTTCCGGTTATGACGGCGCAGAGGCTTCAGAGATGGTCCCTTTTCCTAGGGGCACATCAATATGATATCGAATTCAAAGGTACAAAGCAACATGGTAATGCTGATGGGCTGTCGCGCCTGCCACTACCTACAGCGGAAGAGGCACCGGCAGTTGACCCTCTCAAGATATTTCACTCGACCATCATCGAATGCTTACCAGTCACCAATGCGGGTATTGAGAGAGAGACCCGAAACGACACGACACTGTCTCGGGTCTACGATTTGACAGTGAAGGGATGGCCAGCACATGGCGACCCACTGTTACCAGCATTCTCAGCCAGACGAGAACAGCTGTCCGTCTGTCAAGGAACATTGATGTATGGAACAAGGGTGATTATTCCTCCTAAATTAAGGGAGAGAGTTCTGAAGGAATTGCATGAAGGTCATCTGGGGGGAGTCAAGATGAAAAGCCTTGCTAGGGCTTATGTGTGGTGGCCAGGTATCGACAAACAAATAGAGGATCTGACTAAAAGCTGCTCAGGGTGCCAAAAAGTTCAAAACGCACCTCCAATTGCACCGCTGCATCCGTGGGAATGGCCTTCAACCCCATGGCAACGTGTGCATATCGACTTTGCAGGTCCATTCATGGATTCCATGTTTTTGATAGCAGTAGACGCACATTCTAAATGGCCAGAAGTGATTAAGATGTCGACCACTACCTCTGAAAAGACGATCGCAGTTCTAAGAACCATATTTGCAAGGAATGGGTTGCCGGAACAAATATGTTCAGACAACGGACCACAGTTCGTGTCAGAAGAATTCCAGAAATTCATGAAAAAGAATGGGGTGAAACACTATACATCTGCCCCATATCATCCGGCTACAAATGGGTTGGCCGAGAGATTTGTACAAACATTCAAAAAGGCGATAAAGGCCATGAGCGAAGACCATATTCCACTACAACGCAAGGTGGACAATTTCCTGATGGCATATCGAAATGCCACGCATGCAGTGACAAATCAAAGCCCTGACATAATGTTCTATAACAGGAGGTTGCGGTCCCGGTTGGATTTGTTAAAACCCAATGTGCATAGGGAAGTCGAAAACAAGCAATTCCAGCACGTAAATAACAAGGCCACTCGGAGTTTCGAAATAGGACAACCAGTGTTGGCCAGGGACTATAGGAATGATAAATGGCAATCCGGAACAATTCGTGCCCGACAAGGACCCTTGATGTACACGGTAGATGTTGGAGAGAACGTAATACGACGTCATGCTGACCAACTTGTGGAATCGAGAACAAGGGTCGACCCCATGTCTACGGCAGAGACACCAGTTGAAGAAGTTATTGAGCCTGTAGCATCTACCTCAGACTCGAACGTACATGATGATGTTCAATCCATAGGAGATCAAATGGATGAGTCACCCCAGCAACGAGAACCAGAGACCCCTGAAAGGTGTTATCCAGCCCGGATCAGGAGGCCTCCTCAGAGACTGAATCTTTGAACAGTTTTGTGTGAAAGTTGTATATATGTTATCCATGTAATGTTTAAATTGGGGTGTACACTGTTAAGCTAAAAGGGGAGGAATTGTAGTGTATGTAACCTGTACCACCTTAAGAGGATACCTTAAGGTGATGGACTACTTTTTGATGGCTCCTGTACATTGTAGTACCGGTGGTGACCACACCGGTATATAAACCTTGTGGCGCAAAGTGTATTCCAGTTCAGCCCTGACCCTCAATTACTAAAGACCTGTTTAATTATTTCTGTAGTCTGTGTCCAGTTATTCAGCACAACTACATTTGGAAACACAGACTCAACACATAGCTGTCTGAGGTCACGCAGGAACCATTTCAAAGTGTCCCAATGAGCTGATCACATGGTGGCCATTTTGTATGCCCCTTTTTCTGGGCTTCTTTTAAAACAGTCTTTAAAATCACGGCCTCTTCTGCCATTTAACCCTTATTAATATGAAATCCAATTTTGCGAATCCTACACTGTCACAGGTGCTGTCTTTCAGATGAGATGTTAAACCGAGGCTCCTTCTGCCCCCTGAGCTGGACGTAAAAGATTCCGGTGTCCTGGCCAATATCTATCCCTCATCCAACACCACTAAAAACAGATTATCTGTTCATTATTACATTGCTGTTTGTGGGAGCTTGCTCTGCACAAATTGGCTGCCCCGTTTCCTACATTACAACAGTGACTACACTTCAAAAATATTTCATTGTCTGTAATGCGCTTTGGGATGATCTGAGGTCGAGAAAGGCATTATATAAATACAAGTTCTTTCTTTTAACCTAAGGGAGTTGGGTATGGGGCCAAAGTGCTTCAATAATGCTGTGCTATTTTCAGGATTCCAAGGCCCTCACCCTCAACCAAAAAAAGGCCAATGCCCAGCCTCACCAGGATCCACGGGCTCCTTCTGCCCCAGACCAGCGGCCAAGGTCTTTGTCTTCACCTTCTGACTCTATATGGCCTGGTCCCACCTTGCCTCAGGGATCTCCGCTAGCCACATGTCCTGATGCCCACCTTCTGCTCCTCTCTGACATTGGCTTGCTCCTGCAGACTCTACTTCCCACCATTAGTGGCTACTCCTTCAACCACCGTGCCGCAGCCCCTGGAACTTCACCCCCACACACAACTCCCCCCACCCAGTCATCGCCCTGCCTGATTACAAAAGACTCTTCCCATTGACAAAAGCACCATTTGGTTCTGATGCTTACGGCAAAGAATTTCGGGGTTCTCCCTCTCATCCGCCATAACTGCAGCACACAGAAACCCCAAAATATCAGCATAAACTGCATCGAATTTTTTTTTTCACGACTTTTGTGGCAGCATGCGGTAGCGTAGTGGTTATGTTACTAGACTAGTAATCCAGAACCTTGAACTTAATGATCTGATCTGATGTGACATAAGTTCAAGTCTCCCCATGGCAGCTGGGGAGTTTAAATTCAATTAAATAATAAATCTGGAATGAGAAAGCTAGTGGTGACCATGAAAGTACCAGATTGTTGTAAAAACCCATCTGGTTCCCTACTGTCCTTCAGGGAAATAAACCTGCTGTCCTTACCCAGTCTGGCCTGTATGTGACTCCAGACCCACAGCAATGTGGTGGACTCTGAAACAGCCTAGCAAGCCATTCAGTTGTACCAAGCCACGTCAAAGAAATCACCACACAGACTGCAGCGGTTCAAGAAGGTGGCTCACCACCACCTTATCAAGTACAATTAGGGATGGGCAATAAATGCTAGCCTTGCCAGCGATGCCCACATCCTGTGAACAAATTTTTTTTTCAGTTCAGCCAAACTTACAGCAGCAAGCGGGAGAAGCCCCACCGAAATTCTACCTCCTTACTGCTCTATTTTTCCATTAACATCCCTGAAGCTCCTGCTCTGCTTCCTGCTCAGTGCCCATGGTGCGGTGAAGGGCTCTGAGATGTTTCTCTGCATGGAGCAAGTATTCTAGCAATGAAAGTTGCTGCTGTTGAATGGTACAGACAAGAATAAAAATGGAATGTCTGCACACTGGGGACTAGGTCACATGCTGATGCCTCCAATGCAAATGTGAAGATACAAAGAGAAAAATGTTAAGTTCTTCAGATGGAAATGAAACAGCAACACATTACTGTTCAGTTGGTGAACAATCCCCAATAGACAACTGATTAAAAGAGACTCAGGGCATCACTTTAACAATTGGAATAAAATCAGGAGAAGGCTGCTTACCCAATTCACTTTATTCATTGCTACCGATCCTCAGAGGCCAATGCTGAAAGACATTGGCACAGAATTTGCTGGCAAAATCACAGTGAGTTTAATGCCTTTGTTGAGATACCGCGGCAAACGTGGGAGTCGGGACCAGAGCTATTGAACACACAACTGCTTTATTCCAACCACATGACAAACAGGAACTAGAAAAGCCCGTGCATCCACTTAAATACTTCCCAGACAGGAAGTGCTCCCGGCAGCCTGTCCCTGCGGGAAACAAGTTGCTGGAGGAAAGGGCCCCCGGCTGGAGGCTTCTGCTTAGACTGTCTGTGCCGCCGTGAGCGGATTATGTCCAGTGGTGGCGTGTCGCCACAGAGCTCCCCCCAGAATCCGCTTAGGAGGAGTGGACGAGTCGTGACGGTGGTCTAATGGTCCTGCCGCAGCGGCTCTGAGTGGTCGCCGGTCTGGTTGGTTGGGTCGGGCGGTTCGCCGCCGGCTGTGCTGGCTTGCCGGGGGGACGGCCTCTAGTTGGAGGCTGGGCCACGGGGACCTGTTCCCCTGGTTCTGTGTGTGCTGGTTTGAGCCGGTCGATGGAGACTGTCTCGACCCTGTCGCCGAGTCGCAGCTTGAAGACCTTGTCCCCGGTTTGTAGTACCTCATACGGACCGTCGTACGGGGGTCGCAGGGGCCCGCGGTGTGCGTCGTGTCACACGAAGACGAAGCGCGCCTGCTGTAAATTTGGCGGGACGTGAGGTGCGAGTTCGCCGTGTCGGTTGACCGGAAGTGGGGCGAACTGCTGAGCGGAAGAGAAAGAGTCGAGCCGCTGCTGTTCGGCCGACCAAGGCTTGGTAGGCTCCGGAAGGAATTCGCCTGGGACGCGCAGTGGTTGTCCGTAGACTACCTCCGCTGCCGAGGACTGGAGGTCTTCCTTTACCGCGGTGCGTAGGCCGAGTAGCACCCACGGTAGGCGGTCAGTCCAGGTACTGTCCTGCAGGCCGGCGCGGAGTGAGGCCTTGAGTGACCTGTGGAAGCCTTCACAAAGTCCGTTGGCCTGCGGGTGGTACGCCGTGGTGCGGTGGAGCATCACCCCGAGGTTGCGTGCTGTGGCCATCCAGAGTTCGGAGGTGAACTGGGCACCTCTGTCGGAGGTTATGTCGGCCGGTACGCCGAACCTCGCAACCCAGGTGTTAACGAACGCCCTGGCGATGTCGGCTGTGGTGGTGGAGGTCAGCGGCACTGCCTCAGGCCAGCGTGTGTAGCGGTCGACCATCGTGAGGAGATAAGTTTGGCCTTGCGATGGCGGCAGGGGACCGACGATGTCGACGTGTACGTGGTCGAAGCGGCGGCTGGGTACCTCGAAGTCTCCCGGGGTGCTTTGGTGTGCAGCTGTACCTTAGCCCGTTGGCAGGCGAGGCAGGAGGTGGCCCAAGTCCGAACATCTCTGCTGAGGCCGCGCCAGACGAAGCGCTTGGAGAGGAGTTTGACGGATGCGCGGGAACCCGGGTGAGAGAGCCCGTGGAGCGCGTCGAAGAAGCGGCGGCGCAATGTCTCAGGGACGACCGGCCTGGGTTGGCCGAGTGAGACGTCGCACGTGACTGCCGTGGCTTCGGGCCCGTGCGCGACCTTGGCTAGGCGTAGCCCTGGCAGGCTGGTAGCCGCCGAGAGGAGGTCTGGGTCCGTGAGCTGGGCCGCTGCTAGTTGTGCGTAGCCGACCGCGAGGTGATTCGCACAGACGGCGGGACGGGAAAGGCAGTCGGCGACCACGTTGTCTCTACCGGAGACGTGCTGAATGTCCGTAGTAAACTCGGAGACGGCCGCGAGCTGGCGTTGCCGCCTAGCGGACCAAGGTTCGGTGTGCTTGGCCATCGCGTATGTGAGTGGCTTGTGGTCCACATACGCGGTGAAGGGGCGGCCTTCCAGGAGGAACCTGAAATGGCGGACCGACAGGTGGAGTGCGAGAAGCTCGCGGTCGAAAGTGGAGTATTTGACCTCCGGGGGGCGCAGTTGGCGGCTGTAGAAGGCTAGTGGCTGCCACGCGCCATTGACCCACTGCTCGAACACGGCCCCGACCGCGTGGTCGGAGGCGTCGGTGGTGAGCGCGACCCGGGCATCGGCCCTCGGGTGCGCGAGCAGAGTGGCGTCGGCGAGCGCGTTTTTGGTGGCGTCGAAGGCGGCTGCCGTGTCAGTGGTCCAGGCTACGTCCATCTTGCCGGATTTTCCTCGGAGGGAGTCGTATAGGGGCTTCATGAGGGCTGCGGCTCTGGGGATGAACCTGTTGTAGAAGTTCACCATCCCGAGGAACTCCTGGAGGCCCTTGATGGTTGTGGGGCGGGGGAATTGCTGGACGGCCTGCACCTTGTTGGGCAGGGGGACGGCCCCAGCAGGGGTGATGTGGTGACCGAGAAAATCGATCTCGGTTAGGCCGAATTGGCACTTCGCCGGGCTGAGGATGAGCCCGTGTTGGGCTAAGCGCCCGAACAGGATCCGAAGGTGTTCGAGGTGTCCTGTTTGGAGGAGCTGGCCACGAGAATGTCTTCTAGATAGACGAATAGGAAGTTCAGGTCCCAGAGGACTGAGTCCATAAGGCGCTGGAAAGCCTGTGCTGCATTCTTGAGGCCGAAGGGCATCCTCAGGAACTCGAACAGGCCGAATGGGGTGATGACGGCTGTTTTGGGGATGTCCGCGGGGTGTACGGGGACTTGGTGGTAACCGCGTACCAGGTCGACTTTGGAAAAGACGGTTCGTCCGGCCAGTCGGGCCGAGAAGTCCTGGATGTGTGGCACCGGGTATCGATCGGGGGTGGTGGCGTCGTTGAGGCGGCGGTAGTCCCCGCAAGGGCGCCAGCCTCCGCCGGGCTTGGGGGCGATGTGGAGGGGCGAGGCCCAAGGGCTGCTGGAGCGGCGGATGATGCCGAGTTGTTCCGTGTTGGTGAACTCGGCCCGCGCAATTTCCAGCTTGGCCGGGTTGAGTCTGCGGGCGTGGGCAGAAACTGGGGGGCCGGTGCTGGGGATATAGTGTTCCACACCGTGCTTGGCGGCTTTGGCCGAAAAGGTCGGGTTAGTGAGGGCGGGAAACTCAGCTAGGAGTGCCGAGTAGTCGTCCGTGGCTCTGGCGAGGCAGTAGGTCGTCAGGCCGGCCGAACAGGCCGGGGTAAAGGCGCCAGGGATGGGGGCCATAGTGTTGATGTCGACGAGGCGGTGCCTCGGAATGTCGACAAGGAGGCAGTGGGCGCGTAGGAAGTTGGCGCCGATGAGTGGGCAGAGGACCTTGGCTGTGAGGAACTCCCAGCGGTAGCGGCGGCCCGCGAGGTCGAGCGTGACCATGTGGGTGCCATATGTGCGGATTTCAGAGCCGTTGGCTGCAGCCAGTGTGATACCCCTTGTGCTGCGTTGGGTCTCGAGGGCGGAGGCGGGGGTGATGCTGTGCTGGGCCCCTGTGTCGCACAGAAATCGGCGGTTGGTTCTGTCGTCAGTGACGTACAGTAGGGGCTCCTTCTGCCCCGCGGCCATCGCGGGGGCCGGTGCGGGGGGGGGTTTGAAGGTACACGGTGGCGTGCAGCGTTGAGCCCTAGCGCCAAAACGGGTGTGGTAGTAGCAGTGACCGGAGTGGTAGGGCGGTCGGGCCTAGCGGCCCGGGAAGACCGCATGGTCGTTGCCGTGAGGTCGGGCGCGACGTCGCGAGCGGCCTGTGCAGAGAGCAGCCGGTCGGCCTTTTCGGCTATATCATTCAGGTCCGTGGAGTCAGACTCCACAATGAGCGGGCGGATGCTGGCGGGGAGCTGCCGAATGAAAAGCGTGCGAAAAAGGGCGCTGGGATTTTTGTCGTCTGAGAGGGACAGCATGTGGGAAAGCAGGTCTGATGGTGAAGCGTCACCAAGGCCGGGGAGGTCCAGGAGTTGGCAGTGGCGCTGGTAAGAGGACGTTTGAAATTTTTAAAGTAGCGCAGCCTTCAGATGTTTGTACTTGCCCTCCGTTGGTGGATTCTGCAGCGCTGCCCAAACCTTGGGGACTGTAGCGTAGGTGAGCGAGGCGATGAGGTAGTCGTACTTCGTGGCGTCGACTGTAATGCCTTTCAGCCGGAATCTGGACTCAGCTTGAACGAACCAGGCTTCGGCGAGGTTCTCCCAAAAGTCTGGTAATTTAACCATGACTGCGTTTGTATCCGCCATGCTAGCTTAGGATTCGTCCTGAGCGTTGGGGTCACCAGTGTTGAGATACCACGGCAAACGTGGGAGTCGAGACCAGAGCTATTGAACACACAACTGCTTTATTCCAACCACATGACAAACAGGAACTAGAAAAGCCTGTGCATCCACTTAAATACTTCCCAGACAGGAAGTGCTCCCGGCAGCCTGTCCCTGCGGGAAACAAGTTGCTGGAGGAAAGGGCCCCCGGCTGGGGGCTTCTGCTTAGACTGTCTGTGCCGCCGTGAGCGGATTATGTCCAGTGGTGGCGTGTCGCCACACCTTCGCCGTTATTAGTGTGTGAATAATCCAACAATTTGTGGCGAGGAAGAGATATGCCCTGAGTTGCGAATCACCACAAGTTGCTGGATGATTTGTGCGGCTCCGCTGTCAGCCACGCCAAAACCACAGCTCGCCCTCAACCTCCCTGTGACTTTCAAGAAATTGCTGCATTTGTGCATTAATTACCCATTAAACAGACCACAGAAAGTAAGGGCTTGTAGGAACGGAGGTTCCTGTCTGAATAAGGTATTCAACTCGATGAACCAAATCAACAGGTTTTAATGAAAAACGAAGTTAACAGAGAAACTACAGGAGAAACGGTACACAGGTCTAATCAGCTGGAAGCTTCTGGAAGCTGACGTCATGACGTCATCGCGTTCTTCGCGCCACTGGTGGTCACGTGATCGGCGTCGTGACGTCATCACGTGGAGTGCAGGAAAACACAATACAGTGCAGTTAACAGGCAGTTTAAAGGTGCAGTCCGCGGCTGCACTACACTGTAGTTAAAGGGATTATTACTAATTGTTCTGAGACCCTTGGTGGCTCCGCCACAGGCGCCCCCCAAGAATCCACTTTAACGGACATTGTCAACCAAGTAGGAGGTTTAATGATCCTGGCCGAACGGCGACGAAACTCAGGCAGCGGAAACGGGGTGTTAGTAGAAGAACCAGTGCCGGATTGCGGCAGAAGCGGCGTCTCGGGCGAGGCAGAAACGGTAGTCAGAGGTGCAGGCGCGTCTGAGGCCGAATCGGGCTGTTCGAAGGTGGGCTGGTGCACGGCTGGTCTGGCGGCCAACGGCGGTCGGCCGCGGCGAGGCGGTTGGGCAGCCATGACAGGCTCACTCCGATCCAGGTGGGCTGGTTTGAGCCGGTCGATAGAGATGGTATTGGACTTTCCATCGACTTCGACTGTGAAAAACTTTTCCCCTGATGAGATGACACGAAAAGTTCCGGTATACGGCGGCTTGAGCGGGTCTCTGTGACCGTCCTGTCTAATAAAGACATAGTCCGAACTTATGAGCTGTCGGGACGTGAGGCCTCTGCAGGTCATGCTGCGAGGTTGGGATGGGCAGGAAATTCCTAGCCGCCTCCTGATGTAGCAGGAGCTGTTGAGCTGCAGACCATGGTTCGGTGTGTGGAGGGAGATAGTCACCTGGCACTCTGAGTGTCTGGCCATAAACCAGCTCAGCCGATGAAGACTGAAGGTCCTCCTTTGGGGCTGTCCGGAGGCCCAGCATCACCCATGGGAGCCTGTCCACCCAGTTGGGTCCCCTCAAGCTGGCACGGAGGGACGCTTTGAGAGACCGATGGAACCTTTCGCACAGACCATTCGCCTGCGGATGGTACGCGGTGGTACGGTGCAGCTTGGTACCCAGGCCTTGTGCCACTGCGTTCCACAGCTCTGATGTGAATTGCGGACCGCAGTCCGAGGAGATGTCCGATGTTACCCCGAACCAAGCCTCCCACGACGAAAGAAACGCCCTGGCGACGTCTGCTGCGGTGGTAGCGGCCAAGGGAATCACCTCTGGCCACCTGGTGGTCCGGTCTACCACCGTCAGGAGGTGTGTGAATCCACGTGACCCGGGAAGGGGACCTACTAAATCCACGTGAACGTGGTCGAAACGGCGCTCAGGCACCGGGAAGTTGGCCACCGGAGCCTTGACGCGACGGTGGACTTTGGATTTTTGACAATCGACGCAATTGTTTGTCCAATCCCAGACGTCCAAATGCATACCTTTCCAAACGAATTTGCAGGACAGTAGCCGTTGAGAAGCCCGCATCCCCGGGTGAGATAACCCGTGGATTGCCTGGAATACTTTCTTGCGCCATTCGACCGGCACAATGAGCCGGGGCACTCCCATGGATGTGTCGCACAAGAGCGTGGTTCCTGCCACTTGAAACGGCACGTCTGCAACCTGCCAACTGGAAGGCGTGGTCCTAAACGCTTGTACCTCTGGGTCTGCCAGTTGATCCTCTGCCAGTCAGACGAAATCGATGCCCAGGTGGACTGCCTGGACTGGAACCCGGGAAAGGCAATCTGCCACGAGATTATCCTTGCCTGACACGTGCCGCAAATCCGTTGTGAATTCGGATATAAATGTGAGGTGGCGCTGCTGCCGAGCTGACCAAGGTTCCGCCGTTTTGGCCATGGCGAAGGTGAGCGGCTTGTGGTCCACGAATGCAGTGAACGGACGGCCTTCGAGAAGGAAACGGAAATGCCAGATGGCCAAAAACAGGGCTAGCAACTCTCTGTCAAAAGTGCTATACTTTCGCTCGTTCTTGCGCAGTTGGCGGCTGAAAAAGACTAACGGCTGCCAACCCCCGTCGACCCACTGCTCTTGAACTGCTCCGATGGCGTAGTCGGAGGCATCCGTAGTGAGGGCAACAGTCGTGCCCGGGAGTGGGTGTGCTAGCATAGTTGCATCCGCCAACGCCGCCTTGGTATCGCGGAACGCCTGGTCCATTTGCGGTGTCCAAGTGAGAACATCCTTGCCCGACTTTCCTTTTAGTGCTTCGTACAGAGGTTGCCTTAACCGAGCCGCCTTGGGGACGAAACGATGATAAAAATTTACCATCCCCAAGAACTCTTGCAGGGGTTTGACTGTGTGAGGCCGCGAGAATGCGGTAACTGCCTCTACCTTGGTGGCTAGCGGGACAGCGCCTTCTGGGGTAATCCTATGTCCCAGGAAATCAATACTGGATACTCCAAACGTGCATTTGGCCGGATTGACAATAAGGCCGTGTTGGCTGAGCCGGGCGAAAAGTGTACGTAAATGGGCCATGTGAGCTGTCATATCCTTGCTGGCTATTAGGATGTCATCCAAATATACAAAAATGAAGGGCAGGTCCCGTAAGACAGAGCCCATCAACCGTTGGAATGCTTGAGCTGCGTTTTTTAGACCGAATGGCATGCGGAGGAACTCAAAAAGGCCGAATGGCGTGATGACTGCCGTTTTGGGGACATCTGGAGGGTGCACCGGAACTTGGTGATATCCACGAACGAGATCCACTTTAGAAAATATAGAGTTGCCAGCCAGATGTGCCGAAAAATCTTGGATGTGGGGAATAGGATACCTGTCCGGTGTCGTGGCGTCGTTTAAGCATCTGTAATCCCCGCAAGGTCGCCATCCGCCGCCTGGTTTGGGTACTATATGCAGTGGGGAGGACCAAGGGCTGTCCGAATGCCAGATGATCCCGAGGCGCTCCATGGTCTGGAACTCAGCCTTTGCGGCTGCCAGCTTGCCAGCTTCTAATCGCCGCGCCCGAGTGTAAACGGGTGCTCCGGTCATGGAAATATGGTGCTCCACCCCGTGCCGTGTTCTTGCAGCCAAAAAAGTAGGCCTGGTGAGCTCCGGGAATTCGCCGAGCAGGCGCGTAAACCCTGTTAAGTCTGTGTGTTCTAGTTATTGTTAATAAGAATCACTGCACACAGACCACAAGAATAAATTCAACAGGTCTTTACTAGCCGAAGGTCAGGCTGAACTGCCCAATAAATCATTACACAGCACTTATATACCGGTGTGGTCACCACCGGTATTACAGTATACAGCAGCCAAGATAAAGTAGTGCATCTCTTAAAATAGTTCTCTTAAAGGTGGAACGGTTACATACACCACAATCCTCCCTTTTTAGCTTAACAGTATATATTCCCCATTTAACATAACATAATAACATATATACACAACTTCATGTAAAAACAGTTCACAGATTCAGTCTCTGAGGAGGCCTCCTGATCCGAGACGGATAACGCCTTTCAGGGGTCTCTGGTTCTCGTTGCTGGGGTGACTCATCTAGTTGATCCCCTATGGATAGGACATCATCATCAGGTATATTCACTTCTGAGGTAGATGCTTCAGGTTCACTAACTTCCTCCACGGTTGTCTCTGTCGTAACCATGGGCTCGACCCTTGTTCTCGATCCCACCAGTTGGTCAGCATGACGTCGCATTACGTTTTCACCAACATCTACCGTGTACATCAGGGGTCCTTGTCTGGCCCGAATTGTTCCAGATTGCCATTTCTCGTTTTTATAGTCCCTGGCTAAAACCGGTTGTCCTATTTCAAAACTCCGAGTGGGCTTGTTATTGATATGCTGGAACTGTTTGTTTTCGACTTCCCTCCGCACATTTGGTTTTAACAAGTCCAACCTGGACCGCAACCTCCTGTTATAGAACATCATGGCAGGACTTTGGTTTGTTGTTGCATGGGTGGCCTTTCGATATGCCAGTAGGAAATTGTCCACCTTGTGTTGCAGTGGAATCTGATCTTCGCTCATGGCCTTTATTGCCTTTTTGAACGTCTGTACAAACCTCTCGGCCAGCCCATTCGTAGCTGGATGATATGGGGCAGAGGAATAATGTTTCACCCCATTCTTCTTCAGGAATTTCTGGAATTCGTCTGACACGAACTGTGGTCCGTTGTCTGAACATATTTGCTCTGGCAATCCATTTCTTGCAAATATCGTTCTTAGCACCGCGATCGTCTTCTCCGAGGTAGTGGTAGTCATTTTAATCACTTCTGGCCATTTAGAATGTGCGTCCACCGCAATTAAAAACATGGAGTCCATGAATGGACCAGCAAAGTCAATATGTACACGTTACCATGGGGTTGATGGCCATTCCCATGGATGCAGCGGTGCAATTGGAGGTGCATTTTGGACTTTTTGGCACCCTGAGCAGCTTTTCGTCAGATCCTCTATCTGTTGGTCGATACCCGGCCACCACACATAAGCCCTAGCAAGGCTTTTCATCTTGACTCCCCCCAGATGACCTTCATGTAGTTCTTTTAGAACTCTCTCTCTTAACTTAGGAGAGATAATCACCCTTGTTCCATACATCAATGTTCCCTGACAGATGGACAGCTGTTCTCGTCTTGCTGAGAATGCCGGTAACAGTGGATCACCATGGGCTGGCCATCCCTTTACTGTCAATTCGTAGACCCGGGACAGTGTCGGGTCATTCCTAGTCTCCCTTTCAATATTTGCATTGGTGACAGGTAAACATTCGATGATGGTCGAGTGAAATAACTCCACCGGGTCAACCTTCGGTGCCTCCTCCTTAGTAGGTAGTGGCAGGCGCGACAGCCCATCAGCATTACCATGCTGCTTTGTACCTTTGAATTCTATCTGATATTGATGTGCCCCTAGGAAAAGGGACCATCTCTGGAGCCTCTGTGCTGTCATCACCGAAACACCCTTCTTAGGGTTAAAAATGGATACCAACGGCTGGTGGTCTGTCAGCAGTGTAAACTTCTGGCCCTGCAGGTAATGATTAAACTTCTTTACTCCCCACACAAGGCTGAGGGCCTCCCTATCTATCTGAGCATAGTTGCGCTCAGCAGAGGTCAATGATCTGGATGCAAATGCGACTGGCCTTTCCAAGCCATTTGGCAACTTGTGTGAGAGTACTGCTCCAATACCATAAGGAGAAGCATCACAAGCTAAACGAATAGGTAGCGTTGGGTTGAAGTGAGCCAACACTTCCTCTGAGGTGATCAATGCCTTGCTTTTGCGAAAGGCCTTCTTACAGTCCTCGCTCCACTTCCATGGTACTTCCTTCTGCAAAAGAGCGTTCAGCGGGTGCAGCACCGTGGATAGATTTGGAAGAAACTTATGGTAATAGTTAATCAACCCTAGGAACGACCTCAACTGGGATACATTTTCCGGAGCGGGAGCCTTCACAACAGCTTCGATCTTGTCAGGTGACTTGTGCAGCCCCTCCTGGTCAATGACATGACCACAGTACGACATCCGTTTCTGAAAGAACTCACATTTCTGGCGATAAACTCGAAGTCCATATTCCTTCAATCTGGTGAGCACCAGTTTCAAATTTGCAAGGTGTTCCTCATCGTCATCTCCTGTAATCAGGATATCGTCCAAGTAACATTGAGTGCTTAGAATTCCCTGTAATACCTGCTCCATGGCCCTCTGCCAAATTGCTGGAGCCGAAGCCACTCCAAAAACCAGTCTATTATATCAATACAAGCCTCTGTGCGTGTTGATTGTGAGATACTGGCGCGACTCTTCCTCAACTTCCATCTGTAAGTACGCTTGCGCCAGGTCTATCTTGGTGAAGTGTTTCCCGCCAGACAATGAAGCAAAGATATCCTCAATCCGCGGAAGCGGATATTGCACCGTGTGAAGCACCGGATTAACCGTGATCTTGAAGTCTCCACAGATGCGGACCTTCCCCGGTTCCCCTGGCTTGTTACTCGATGAACGCTTCATGACGGGAACAATGGGCGTGGCCCACTCACTCCAGTCCACCTTAGACAGCACTCCTGAACATTCTAGCCCTTCCAGCTCAGCTTCCACAGCAGGTCGTATCGCATAAGGTACCGGTCTGGCTGAGAAAAATTTTGGGTTTGCATGTTCTGCAATCTTGATTTTTGCCGTAATTCCTCTCAGTGTTCCCAGTCCCTGTTGGAACACCTCTTTAGCATCATCCAATATTCTGGACAATCGTTCAGGTTTGACATCTTTTTTTCCGGAATCTACCGTTATTGCTTTTAGGGAGTGCCAGTCCATATTTATTTTCCTGATCCACTCCCGTCCCAGAAGTGGTGGACCTCCCTCAGGTAGTACATATAAGTCCATTCCTTGGTGTTCTTTGCCCTTGTGTACCACCTTGACTTTTATCTTTCCAATGGGGTATACTCTTTGCCCCGTGTATGTCTGCAATACTATCTCCGTATCCCGTAGGGGAATATGTGTGAATAACCTTTTGTAATCTTGCTTATTCATGACCGTCAACGCCGATCCGGTGTCCAATTCCATCTTCACTTGGACTCCTGCTATCTGAAGTGTGACCCAGATAGTTTGTAGGTCAGCTTCCTTACTCACATTGTGAATTCTCAGACTACCCAGTTCCTTGCTGTTGGAGTCTGAATCCGAATTCTGTTCATCCAAACTCTTCTCAGCCACCTTATGTACCTTTCTGCACTTTTACTGCGGTGACTTTTTGTTGCTGGTCTTCTTTCCTGACCGGCATACTTTAGCTATGTGACCAAGCTTGCCACATTTTCTTCATTCCTGATTTTTAAACCAGCATTGGTTCTGATCGTGTGTTTTCTTTCCACAACGATAACATTTCGCTGTACCCAAAGCCATTTGATCTACGCTGAGTACTACTGCCTTCAGCTGCATTTCCGCAGTGCCTCTCGCTGCGGCTTCATGCGATGCTGCAATAGTGACAGCCTTATCAAGTGTAAGATCATTCTCTTCAAGCAGCCGCTTTTGTGTTCCTTCTTTCGACAATCCACACACGAATTTGTCTCTCAGTGCCTCTGTCAATCTTTCCCCAAACTGACAGTATTTTGCTAGCTTACGCAGTTCAATTAAATACTCCGCGTTGCTTTCCTCTTTCAGTTGTGTTCTCGCATAAAATTTAAATCGTTCCGCTAACATCAGCGGTGTGGGGTTCAAATGATTTCTCAGGACAGCAACAATATTAGCGAAAGCCTGATCCGCCGGTTTAGCTGGTGATAGAAGATGCTTCAATAGCCCGTATGTCTTCGCACCCATTGAGTTTAGTAAGGTTAGTGCTTTATCTTCATCTGATATTTTATTTGCCTTACAATAAATCTCTATGTGTTCTACATACGTGGCCCAATCTTCAACATCGGCATCGAAATCGTTGATGTTACCACGCTTAGGCATCCTTGCAATCTTCTTGAGAAACAAAAATAAATTTTCCTTTTCTTTTTTTTTCAAAATGGCGGTTTCCCGCGCTTGTCTTCTTCCCCCGCCTATGAAAATGGCGGCTTCCCGCGTTTGCCTTTCTCCCCCGCTGGCTGTAATGGCTATTGCCGTATTGCTGCGTTCGCCCTCCCCAGCGGTTCTCAAATCGTGCCTCCCAGCCCCTCTTGCAGTCCGGTCCTTTCCATCGGCTGCGGCTGAGTTCTCCGCGGTTTTTTTTAAAATTATTTTTATTTTCTCCCGCGCCTCGCGGCCTCGGTAGCTGCCCGGCCTTTTTCCCCGGTCGCGGTTGAGCTCTCTCTCGACGCTGTTGCGTCTCCCAGCCCGCTTGCAGCCCGGTCTTTTACACCGGCTGCGTTTGCATTCACCGCGGCTCCCGTGCCTTACGCTGCCCCAGTCTCAGCGCCTCTGGCCCCGACTTCTGTCCGGCTCTTTTCCCTGGCCGTGGTCGAGTTCTCCGCCCTTATATCCTCCGTTTTTCCCTCCCCTACTTCACAGCCAACGTGGCCGACTTGCTGCTCGTCGCTGATTGGCTTACCCACCACCTGTGGTCGAAGGGATGCTCACTGCCTGTTGCTGATTGAAGGCTTCGTGTCAGGATTCTTCCTTGCTCTTCAGACCTGAGTCTTTTCTCAGCAGGATGATGAGGGCAGATGCCTCTTCTCGACGCCCGTTAAACTGCCTTGGATATATCTCTGCCACAGGGTAAGATCGTCATCGTCGCCACTGTTAAGTCTGTGTGTTCTAGTTATTGTTAATAAGAATCACTGCACACAGACCACAAGAATAAATTCAACAGGTCTTTACTAGTCGAAGGTCAGGCTGAACTGCCCAATAAATCATTACACAGCACTTATATACCGGTGTGGTCACCACCGGTATTACAGTATACAGCAGCCAAGATAAAGTAGTGTATCTCTTAAAATAGTTCTCTTAAAGGTGGAACGGTTACATACACCACAAACCCGTCTTGCGACGGAACCGCACAGGCCACCGACCAGGACACGGCGGTGCTGCGGTGGCAGGGCACTGCGTGGAAAGTGGACGCATTAATGAGTCGGCAGTGTTGGACGTCGACCAGCAGACCGTTGGCACAGAAAAAATCAGCCCCCAGGATGGCTGTGAGACCTTAGCTGTAATAAAGTCGCAGACAAAACGCTGACCGGTGAAGGTTAAGTTTACCGTCCGTTTACCGAACGTACGCATGGCAGCGCCGTTTATTGCCTCGAGGGAAGGCCCCTGGCTGCTGGATAGTAGGTCCAGCTTTGAAGCTGGGAGGATGCTGCACTGTGAACCAGTGTCGCACAGGAATCGTCGGCCCGTAACGGAATCCGTAACGTAAATGAGTTTGCCCGCTGAGCCCGCCGCCATAGCTAACTTGCCATGCTTTTTAGGCCTTGTCGTCCGTCCGGGAGGACGCGGGCTTGTTGGAGTTTTCTTTTTTTCTTGAGGGAAACTGCAAGGAGGCCGGCAGCATCGAGCTTTGGCGCCAAAACAGGCGTGGCACCCGCACCATCCTGCTGGGGGAGGGCTGGGCTTCGCTCGCGTGGGGGAAAGGCGCCTCGTGGCTGCACAACATTGCTGAGTAACAGTAAATATCTTGTCTGCCTCTGCAGCGAGTTCAGCACCATCTGTGATGGCAGTGTTGGCCAAGGCCGCCTGAACCGGTTCGGGTAGCTGGCAGAGGAAAAGCTCACGGAATAAAAAACATTGGGGTTCCGCGCCCAACAGCGTGAGCATTTGACTCATCAGCTCTGACGGTTTTGAGTCCCCGAGGCCGGGCATGGAAATAAGCTTGCGTTCCCGCTCCAAATTATTAAGATCAAATACCTGTAGCAAACGGGCTTTAAGCGCTTCGTACTTGCCCTCCTCCGGTGGGCTTCCAAGGATGCTGACGACCCGTAAGGCCGTGGCACTGTCGAGAGCGGCAACCACATAATAATAATGGGTCGAATCCGCTGTGACCTCCCGGAGAGCGAACTGTGCTTTTGCCTGGAAAAACCATGCTGCTGGCTGCTGTTCCCAGAACTGCGGCAGTTTAAGGGCGACGGGGTTTGTGTTCATCCTCGACGAAGGTTGTCCAACGAGATCGGGGTCACCAATGTAGGAACGGAGGTTCCTATCTGAATAAGGTATTCGACTCGATGAATCAAATCAACAGGTTTTAATGAACAACGAAGTTAACAGAGAAACTACAGGAGAAACGGTACACAGGTCTAATCAGCTTGCTGGGCACTCGACGACCACTGGAAGCTTCTGGAAGCTGACGTCATAACGTCATCGCGTTCTTTGCGCCACTGGTGTTCACGTGATCGGCGTCATGACGTCATCATGTGGAGTGCAGGAAAACACAATACAGTACAGTTAACAGGCAGTTTAAAGATGCAGTCCGCAGCTGCACTACACTGTAGTTAAAGGGATTATTACTAATTGTTCTGAGACCCTTGGTGGCTCTGCCACAGGCTGGTATTTAACAATGTAAGGACCCTGTTAATGATGTGAGTTATGTTCCTCTCTGGCCCAGAAGGGAACAATTTAAACTGTGGAGTCTCATTCCTGCAGGTAGTAAATTGTTGTTAGAGATTTTAAACATTTAGAACTACATTTAAAAATTTTTTTTAACACATGTCCTTTCTGTCTCTCTCTCTCTTAATCTAATCTTTCTTTCCCTCTCTTTATTTTTCTTTCTGTACCTGATTTGATTCTAATTCACCATATTTCCTTCTCTGTTGTTCCTCTATTTCTTTCTTTGTCCTTAAATCTCATTGGTTAAGGAGATACACTGTTGTTCCTGTCGTTCTCCAAGGTCCCAGGTGCCTTGTTGCCCTTGCACGTCCAGCAACTTGCAGCACTAAAATTTTTCAAGCCAAATGGTAACCGATAAAGTCTAAATAATGGGGCATGTTGCGAGAGGCCTGGCCCCAGCAAACTTTAGGCCAATGTGTTCTGACGCATTACACCAGCAGGAGTGCAGACTATATGTACTACATGCTTCTCAAATGGACCTGAAGTAATGAGGACACAAAACACAGCGGAGAAACAGAACAAGAAGTTGTTAAGCTTTGAAGTCCTAACGACAGGGACTGCTTCATCACTTTTAGATGAGATGTTAAGCCAAGAGTCTGTCTGCCTGCTCAGGTGGATGTAAAAGATCCCAGGGCACTATTTGTAGAAGAGCAGGAAGTTCTGTCGAGTGTCCTGGCCCATCGAGCCCGTGCCAGCTCTTTGAAAGAGCTTCAAATCTCCGCTCTTTCCCATAGCCCTGCAATATTTTTTACTTTTCAAGTACATATCATATTGTCTTTTGAAAGTTACTACTGAATCTGCTTCCACTGCCCTTTCAGGCAGCGCATTCCAGATCACAACAACTTGCTGCGTAAAAAATTCTCACTCAGCACCCCTGTGCTCGCTACCTACAATGGCTCCCTTTCTGGCAGGAATGACGTATGAGGAGAGATTGGGTTGATTGGGCTTGTACTCGCTGGAGTTTCGAGGATTGAGAGGGGAATCTCATTGAAACTTATAAAATTCTGACAGAACTGGACAGACTAGATGCAGGAAGGATGTTCCCAATGGTCAGGGAGTCCAGAACAAGGGGTCACAGTCTAAGGATAAGGGGTAGGCCATTTAGGACAGAAATGAGGAGGAATTTCTTCACCCAGAGAGTGGTGAACCTGTGGAATTCTCTACCACAGAAGGCAGTAGAGGCCAATTCATTAAATATATTCAAGAAGGAGTTGGATATATTTCTTAAGGCTAAAGGGATCAAGGGGTATGGGGAGAAAGCAGGGACCGGGTACTGAATTTGGATGATCAGCAATGATCGCATTGAATGGCGGAGCAGGCTCGAGGGGCCGAATGGCCTACTCCTGCTCCTATCTTCCATGTTTCTATGTTTCTGGCAATGCCTCAAACTTAAAATTCTCTTCCTTTTTTTCAAATCACTCCATGGCCTCGCCCCTCCATATCTCTATAACCTCCTCCAGTATTACAATCTTCTGAGATCACTGCACACCTCCAAGTCTGGACTCTTGCACATCCCGGATTTTCTTTGCTCCACCATTGGCAGCCTGCCTTCAGATGAAATTCCCTCCCTAAACCTCCCCACCCCTCTACCTCTCTCCTCCTTTAAGATGCTCCTTAAAACCCACCTCTTTGACCAAGCTTATCGTCACCTGTCCTAACATCTCTTTATGCGGCACAGTGTCAAATTTTGTTGCTAACGTTCCAGTGAAGCGCCTTATGTTATTTTACTACCTTAAAAGTGCTATATAAATGCAAATTTTTATTGCTATTTATTCTATCAAAACCCATTATAATTGTGAACACCTCTATTAAGTCTCCCCTTAACCTTCTCTGCTCTAAGAATAACAATCCCAGCTTCTCCAGTCTCTCCACATAACTGAAGTCCCTCATCCGAGGTGTAATTCTAATCAATCTCCTCTGTGCCCTCTCCAAGGCCGTGACATCCTTCCCAAAGTGTGGTGCCCAGAATTGGACACAATACTCTGGCTGAGGCCTAACCAGTGATTTATAAAGGTTTAACGTGACTTCCTGGCTTTTGTTAGGTCACTCCAGTGCTGTGTTGCTCCTCACATTGTTTGCAGGGTGAAGTAATGCTCCACAATCACCTCATCAGCCATTACAATCATAATGAGAAACAGAAGTTACATTCAGCTCCTTAACGAGAGAGAGCATGTGAGGTAGACAAGGATGGACAGAGAGAGAGAGGAAAAGATTGACATGCACTTTTGAAGACAATTCAGTCCCCAGAGACCTGTCACTTATTCTTGGCTTGATGAACAAAAAAAGATTTTCCTCTACTAGTGAAGGTTGCGGGGAGTATGGGGGGCGTCGGGTGGGTGGGGGGTGTGTGGTTTAGGGGGGAAAGAGAAATTCTAACCGAGCTGTCTGATCCCTACAGTCTGTCTTTCATTTCCTAAGATTAGCAGAATTCTGTCAGAAAGTTAGCCTGGATTTCTTCATACTTTCTAAATCCATAGGAAGGCCAGCAACAACAATCTCTTTTACCATACTGCAATCGCCACAGCCCTGCTGTTTAGTTCCTAGATTGATCCAGAAGACAATAGACCCTAAAATTGGCCCAAGTTATCTTTCCGCATTGAATGAAATTGGAGAAGTAAAAAATGTCATTCCCACCACTCTCAGAGTCTCTCCAGAGCTCCGAGTCTCATATGTTGAAGCACAAAGACGTAGCACACATGCCTTCCACTTAACTCTGAAGCACACACACGCTAGCCATGCTGTAATTGGTGGCAACATTTCAGATTCAGGCCCCTGGGGAAGAAAGAGGATCTCAGCACAGACTCCAGTGCACAAGGGGGCTCAAACTTCCCCTTTGTGCATTCATGCATAAATGCAATTTAAGGCAGGCAGAGGACATTTATGCTCAATTTGAATTAACTGCTGGCACAGGTACAAGCAAACAAGTACACGAGCTTGGACAGACAATCCCTCTATATGTGTATCATCAGCCTATTCGCCCTTGACCCTGACCCCAATTTTAAGTCTGGGATGGGTTTTGACTGTGGTGTATGTAACCTGTTCCACCTTAAGAGAACTACCTTAAGAGATGTACTACTTTCTCTTGGCTGCTGTATACTGTAATACCGGTGGTGACCACACCGGTATATAAACGTTGTGTAGTGATTTGCTGTTCAGTTCAGCCCTGACCTCCGAATAGTAAAGACCTGTTAAAGTTATTCTTGTTGTCTGTGTCCAGTGATTTATAATAAAGATAACTCGGACACACAGACTCAACAGTGGCGACGAGTCTGATTTTACCCTGCGGCAGTTTTACATCCAAGGCAGCTTCGTCCTCAGAACGGGCGTCGAGAAGAGGCATCCGCCCTCATCATCCTGCTGAGCACCACATCGCACGGGAGGCATCGAGAACCCGGGTTAAAAAGAAAAATTCTGACCACGAAGCCCTCCATCAGCGACAGGCAGTGATCATCCCTTCTACCACGGTGGTGGGTAAGCCGATCAGCGACACGAGCAGAAAGTTGGCCGCGTTGGCTGTGGAGTAGGGGAGAGAAAACGGAGGAAAAAGGGCAGAGAACTCGACCGCGGCCGGTGAAAAGGGCCGGCCTGCAATCGGGGCCGAGAGGCGCAGCGACTGGGGCAGCGTTAAGGCCACGAGAACCGCGGAGAACTCAACCGCAGCCGGTGTAAAGGACCGGCCTGCAAGTGGGGCTGAGAGGCGCAACAGCAGAGGAAGCGTGAATGCCCACGGGAAACGCGGGGGAGCAAAAAAAAAAAAAGCAGCGTCGGGGAATTGAGAACCGCTGGGGAGGCGAGAATTGTAGCAGCATGGCAATCGCCATTGCAGCCAGCGGGGGAAGAAGGCAAACGCGGGAAGCCGCCATTGTAGTCGGCGGGGGAAGAAGACGAGCGCGGGAAAAACCGCCAAGCACGGGAAGCCGCCATTTTAGTAGGTGGGGGAAGAAGACAAGCGTGGGAAGCCGCCATTTTGGGAAAAAGAAAATTTAAAGAAACTTGCAAGGATGTCTAAACATGGTAACATCAATGCTTTTGATAGCGATGTCGAAGATTGGGCCACGTATGTAGAACGCATGGAAGTTTATTGTAAAGCAAATGAGGCACCAGATGATAAGAAAGCACTAACCTTATTAAACTCAATGGGTGCGAGGACGTATGGGCTATTGAAGCACCCTGTATCACCAGATAAACCGGCGGATCAGAATTTCGCGAATATTGTTACTGTCCTGAAAAATCATTTAAACCCCACGCCACTGCTGATAGCGGAACGATTTAAATTTTACAGAAGAACGCAGCTGAAAGAAGAAAGCAAAGCTGAATTCTTAATTGAACTGCGTAAGCTATCAAAGTACTGTCAGTTTGGAACAGGACTAGCAGATGCGCTGAGAGATAAATTTGTGTGTGGATTGTTAAAAGAAGGAACACAAAAGTGACTGCTAGAAGAGAATGATCTTACGCTTGATAAAGCTGTCACTATTGCAGCATCGCACGAAGCCGCAGCGAGAGGCACTGCGGAAATGCAGCTAAGGTCATCGGAACTCAGCACCAATCAAATGGCCTTGGGTGCAGTAAAGTGTTATCGTTGTGGAAAGACAATGCACGATCAGAACCAGTGCTGGTTCAAAAAGCAGGAATGCAGAAAATGTGGCAGGCTTGGTCACATAGCTAAAGTATGCCGGTCAGGAAAGAAGACCAGCAACAAAAAGTCACCGCAGGAAAAGTGCAGAAAGGTACACAAGGTGACAGAGAACAGTTCGGATGAACAGAAGTCAGATTCAGACTCCAGCAGTAAGGAACTGGGTTGTCTAAGAGTACACAATGTGGGTAATGAAGCAGACCTCCAAACTATCTGGGTCACACTTCAGATAGCAGGAGTCCAAGTGAAGATGGAATTGGACACTGGATCGGCATTGACGGTCATGAATAAGCAAGATTACAAAAGGTTATTCCCACATATTCCCCTACGGGATACGGAGATTGTATTGAAAACATAAACGGGGCAAAGAGTATACCCCATCGGAAAGATACAGGTAAAGGTGGTCCACAAGGGCAAAGAAAGCTGAGGAATGGACTTATATGTGCTACCTGAGGGAGGTCCACCACTACTGGGATGGGAGTGGATCAGGAGAATAAATATGGACTGGCATTCCTTAAAAGCACTAACGGTAGATTCCGGTAAAAAAGATGTCAAACCTAAACGATTGTCCAGAATATTGGACGATGCTAAAGAGGTGTTCCAACAGGGACTGGGAACACTGAGAGGAATTACGGCAACCATCAAGGTTGAAGAAAATGCAAACCCGAAATTTTTCAAAGCCAGACTGGTACCTTATGCGATACGACCTGCTGTGGAAGCTGAGCTGGAAGGGCTAGAACGTTCAGGAGTACTGTCTAAGGTGGACTGGAGTGAGTGGGCCATGCCCATTGTTCCCATCATGAAGCGTTCATCGAGCAACAAGCCGGGGGAATCGGGGAAGGTTCGCATCTGTGGAGGTTTCAAGATCACTGTTAATCCGGTGCTTCACACGGTGCAATATCCGCTTCCGCGGATTGAGGATATCTTCGCTTCGTTGTCTGGCGGGAAACACTTCACCAAGATAGACCTGGCGCAGGCATACTTACAGATGGAAGTTGAGGAAGAGTCACGCCAGTATCTCACGATCAACACGCATAGAGGCTTGTATCGGGATAATAGACTGGTTTTTGGAGTGGCATCGGCTCCAGCAATTTGGCAGAGGGCCATGGAGCAGGTATTACAGGGAATTCCAGGCACACAATGTTACCTGGACGATATTCTGATTACAGGAGATGATGATGAGGAACATCTTGCAAATTTGGAACTGGTGCTCACCAGATTGAAAGAATATGGACTTCGAGTTAATCGCCAGAAATGTGAGTTCTTTCAGAAGCGGATCTCGTACTGTGGTCATGTCATTGACCAGGAGGGGCTTCATAAGTCTCCTGACAAGATCGAAGCTGTTGTGAAGGCTCCCGCTCCGGATAATGTATCCCAGTTGAGGTCGTTCCTAGGGTTGATTAACTATTACCATAAGTTTCTGCCAAATTTATCCACGGTGCTGCACCCGCTGAACGCTCTTTTGCAGAAGGGAGTACCATGGAAGTGGAGCGAGGACTGTAAGAGGGCCTTTCGCAAAAGCAAGGCATTGATCACCTCAGAGGAAGTGTTGGCTCACTTCAACCCAACGCTGCCTATTCGTTTGGCTTGTGATGCTTCTCCATATGGTATTGGGGCAGTACTCTCACACAAGTTGCCAAATGGCTTAGAGAGGCCAGTCGCGTTCGCATCCAGATCATTGACCTCCGCTGAGCACAACTATGCTCAGATAGATAGGGAGGCTCTCAGCCTTGTGTGGGGAGTAAAGAAGTTTAATCATTACCTGCAGGGCCAAAAGTTTACGCTACTGACAGACCACCAGCCGTTGGTATCCATTTTTAACCCTAAGAAGGGTGTTTCGGTGATGACAGCACAGAGGCTCCAGAGATGGTCCCTTTTCCTAGGGGCACATCAATATCAGATTGAATTCAAAGGTACAAAGCAGCATGGTAATGCTGATGGGCTGTCGTGCCTGCCACTACCTACAGCGGAGGAGGCACCGACGGTTGACCCTGTTGAGTTATTTCACTCGACCATCATCGAATGTTTACCAGTCACCAATGCAAGTATTGAAAGAGAAACCAGGAACGACCCGACACTGTCCCGGGTCTACGAATTGACAGTGAAGGGATGGCCAGCAGATGGTGATCCCCTGTTACCGGCATTCTCAGCAAGACGAGAACAGCTGTCCGTCTGTCAAGGAACATTGATGTATGGAACAAGGGTGATTATTCCTCCTAAGTTAAGAGAGTTCTAAAGGAACTGCATGAAGGTCATCTGGGGGGAGTCAAGATGAAAAGCCTTGCTAGGGCTTGTGTGTGGTGGCCGGGTATCGACCAACAGATAGAGGATCTGACGAAAAGCTGCTCAGGGTGCCAAAAAGTTCAAAATGCACCTCCGATTGCACCGCTGCATCCATGGGAATGGCCTTCAACCCCATGGCAACGTGTACATATTGACTTTGCTGGTCCATTCATGGACTCCATGTTTTTAATTGCGGTGGACGCACATTCTAAATGGCCAGAAGTGATTAAAATGACTACCACTACCTCGGAAAAGACGATCGCGGTGCTAAGAACGATATTTGCAAGAAATGGATTGCCAGAACAAATATGTTCAGACAACGGACCGCAGTTCGTGTCAGAAGAATTCCAGAAATTCCTGAAGAAGAATGGGGTGAAACATTATACCTCTGCCCCATATCATCCGGCTACAAACGGGTTGGCCGAGAGATTTGTACAAACGTTCAAAAAAGCAATAAAGGCCATGAGCGAAGATCAGATTCCACTACAACACAAGGTGGACAATTTCCTACTGGCATATCGAAACGCCACTCATGCAGTGACAAACCAAAGTCCTGCCATGATGTTCTATAACAGGAGGTTGCGGTCCAGGTTGGACTTGTTAAAACCAAATGTGCGGAGGGAAGTCGAAAACAAACAGTTCCAGCATATAAATAACAAGACCACTCGGAGTTTCGAAATAGGAAAACCAGTGTTAGCCCGGGACTATAAAAATGAGAAATGGCAATCTGGAACAATTCGGGCCAGACAAGGACCCCTGATGTACACGGTAGATATTGGTGAAAATGCAATACGACGTCATGTTGACCAACTGGTAGAATCGAGAACAAGGGTCGAACCCAGGGTTACGGCAGAGACAACCGTGGAAGAAGTTAGTGAACCTGAAGCATCTACCTCAGAAGTGAATGTACCTGATGATGATGTCCAATCCATAAGAGATCAACTAGATGAGTCACCCCAGCAACGAGAATCAGAGACCCCTGAAAGGCGTTATCCAACTCGGATCAGGAGGCCTCCTCAGAGACTGAATCTTTGAACTGTTTTGCATGAAGTTGTATATATATATATATATATGTTATTATTATGTTATGTTAAATGGGGATATACACTGTTAAGCTAAAAAGGGAGGATTGTGGTGTATGTAACCTGTTCCACCTTAAGAGAACTACCTTAAGAGATGTACTACTTTCTCTTGGCTGCTGTATACTGTAATACCGGTGGTGACCACACCGGTATATAAACGTTGTGTAGTGATTTGCTGTTCAGTTCAGCCCTGACCTCCGAATAGTAAAGACCTGTTAAAGTTATTCTTGTTGTCTGTGTCCAGTGATTTATAATAAACATAACTGGGACACACAGACTCAACATTGACGAGTGAGTAGCAAGGTAAATTACAAACCCACCCACTACTCCGCAAATTAGGCCTAGGCTTCTTGGCCTCGTTTAAATCCCACCTGGCAGATATTCACGTGGCCCAGAGGCTGCCCACCTGCACCAGCAGGATTGGCTGTGTGGGCTATCTCATAAGGATCTCGCGTTCGATAATGGGGGTGGGGTGTTATCTGGGGCAGGGGAGGCCTAAGCTTTCCTTGTGGGGCCCAATGGAGGCTCTGGCGTCACCTGATCCTACAAGGGAAGGAAAAGAAAAGTACCTATTTGGACTTCTAAAAATCTAGGCTGGCACTCCAGTGCACTGTCGGAGGTGCTGCCTTTCGTTAAACCGAGGCCCCGTCTGCCGTCTCAGGTGGACGTAAAAGATCCCATGACACTATTCAAAGAAGAGCAGGGGAGTTATCCCTGGTGTCCTGGCCAATACTTAGCCCTCACTCAACATCACTAAAAAACAGATGATCTGGTCATTATCACATTGCTGTTAGTGGAAGCTTGCTGTGCACAAGTTGGCTGCTACGTTTCCTACATTACAACAGTGACTACGCTACAAAAAGTACTTCATTGGCTGTAAAGTGCTTTGGGATGTCCTGAGGTCATGAAAGGTGCCATTGATTCAAGTCTTTTTATTTATTTCTTCTCATGTCTCCGGCTCCTCTTCCCCCGTTGACATCGTCTGGTGGACCAGTCACAGCCCACTCAAGCAACTAGTTAAAATTGCAGTCGGGTCCCAGTGGTGTCACCGGGACCAGACATGCCTATGTAAAGGAGGACCCTGCCGTCTTTGGGAGGGTCTCCTTGCTGCCAGCTCAGTCGAGCAGCTTAAAATTCAGGCTGTGAATGCTGGGCATCAAATGAAGCTTTCAAGACTGAGATCGATAGATTTTTGTTAAGTACAGATATCAAGGGACATAAAGCAAATGCGGGTAAATGAAGTTGAGGTACAGATCAGTCATGACCAATGTTCCCTTTAAGCTGCACAGCACTCCAGGGAACCTATACAGCCAGCAAGCCAGCTTTGCAATGCATAAACCGCGCATGCACAGTATTTTGAATGGCCTGCACAGCCCTTTAAAGGGGCCACATGGCGCCAAGAAAAACTGCAGAGAACATTGGTCATGACCTTCACTTTATAAATAGTGGCATAGGATATAAAAGCAAGGAAGTAATGCTAAACCTTTATAAATCCCTGGGTAGGCCCCAGCTGCAGTATTGTATTCAATCTATCTGACTGGCAGCACGGTGGCATAGTGGTTAGCACTGTTGCCTCACAGCGCCAGGGACCCGGGTTCGAATCCGGCCTCGGGTGACTGTCTGTGTGGAGTTTGCACATTCTCCCCGTGTTTGCGTGGGTTTCCTCCGGGTGCTCCGGTTTCCTCCCACAGTCCAAAGATGTGCGGGTTAGGTTGATTGGCTATGATAAATTGACCCTTAGTGTTAGGGGGATTAAATACACGGGGATATGGTGGGATATGTGTTGGTGTAGGGGTTACGGGGATCGGGTGGGATATGTGTCGGTGCAGGCTCGATGGGCCGAAATGGCCTCTATCTGCACTGTGTGGGTTTCTGTGATTTCTGTGAAGTGGAAAATTGCCAAGGCATGTCCTGTCCTCAAAAAGCAGGACAAATCCAATCCAGCCAATTACCAACCCATCAGCCTACTCGCAATCACCAGCAAGGGTTGGAAGTGAATTATCAGAAGCACAGAAAGAGGCCATTTGGCCCATCGTGCCTGTGCCGGCTCTTTGAAAGAGCTGCCAATTAGTCCCACTTCCCCCTGCTCTTTCTCCATAGCCCAGCAAATTTGACCTTTTCACGTATTTATCCAATTCTCTTTTGAAAGTTACTGTTGAATCTGCTTCCACTGACCTTTCAGGCAGCGCATTCCAGATCATAGCAACTCGCTAGCGTA